>NC_043711.1:57391035-57406303 GCF_006229205.1 Suricata suricatta
CACCCTGCTTGTCTAGGCCCACCTGCCTATCCTGTGCCCGCTATCACACCACAACTGGTGGCAGAGAGAGATAAGGTCCCTGCCCTCGGGAAGCAAACAGCCTGTCAAGGAGAATGACACACACACACACCTCACTGAAGTAAAAACAAACAGATGCCGAGCAAATCCAGGCCCGAGTCAGGGGAGAGGGGTCGCTCAGGGCTGCTGTGGGGTGGGCTGGGAGCAGAGGGCGTGAGCCTCACGCACCCCACTGCAGGTCCTGGACCCCTCACTTCCCCCCCAATGCCGAAGGCGCCAGTTCCCTGGGGCCCACAGGCTGGACAGGGCAGCTCCCTTCACAGGAGAGGAGTGTGGAGTAAGTGTGTGTGTAGGGGGTTGCGGGGTGAATCAAAACGCCTTTTCTGGGCCCAGAGTCAGCCAGGGCGGGTCTGTTTTTTCTCCTGCCCTGCAGTTACTGAACACCATCCAAAGCAATGACCTCACTTCCACATCTGTGAGCAGACTTTGTTTTCTTGTGGATGTGAGTGGGGCTCTGAAAGCCAATGGAGCCGATAAAGGGCCTGACACTGAGCTCTAGGAAACCATCTCTTTCTTCTCTGCTGACTAAGGCCTGTGTCACGGGCCCCCTCATGTCACCTTGGGGGGCGGGGTCATGAGGCCAGGGCCACCAGCTGAGGTCCAGGGTTCACTTCAAGGCTTTTCTCTTCCCTGCTGACTTTGGAGCTCAGAAACCAAACAGTGCCTGAGACCGGCTCCCTAGATCTGGGAGGAGGGATCAGGGGAACAGAGGGGCTTGGGCGAGGCAGGAATGGACTCTGTTTTTGTCATAGAAGCCCCTCTCCGTCCATCCTTCCTGGTCTTCCCTGGGGGACACACGCTGGCCCAGGCCTGCTCTTATGCACCACCTAGGCTCACCCTGATCATTCTTCTGTCTGGGCCAGAACTGACTCAAGGCCTCTTCTGAAAGTTCACCGGGGGGCAGGGGAGGGAGTCCTGTCTGTACGTGCCCACCCGGTACTCACGTGACACCTGGTGTGCAGAGGGGCTCTGGGACTCCCCACTCCTCGGAGGACAGAGGCTCTGGGATGTGACAGGGAGCTGACCCCTAGCAGGGGCTCTCACAGCGAGCCCAGGACACTTCTCCACACTCAGGGAAGGATGGTAAGCAGAGGGGAGACATCCTGCCACAAAGCAGAACCACCACCTCTTGATGACTCAGGACTCTTGGTCTCATTGATAGGAAACCACCAGAAGGTACAGAGGCTCTGTGTTACCCTACTTTTACTCCTTGTGGACTTGGCATATCCTGCTTGTATCTGGCAGTTCCCACATAATCTGTCCTATTCCCGCTCTTGCTAGGATTGCCAGGAAGTCAACAGCTCAGTGGCCCCCTCACCTTTCCACCACCTCTTCCTTGCCATCCTTTCTACCACCGCTGTTCTGCCTCAGGGCCTTTGGACCTGCGGTTACTGCTTCCTGGAAGGCCGCTTCCTCAGACACTCCATTCTGATGCCAGCTTGGGGAGGCCTTCCCCACCACCCTTATCCAATGCTGTCATCTCCCACAGTCACTCCATTTCTTCCCCCTATTTTATAGTCTCTGGAGTTTGTACCATATTCCAGAAGTAAACTGTCTGTATTGCTAACTTGTCTGTGGGTCCATCTCCTGGATCACAGTGTCAGCTCAAGAGCTGAGGCCTCGCCCTGCCCATCGTCAACTCCCTAGCACCCAGCACTGCATCTGGCACACGATAGGCTTTTGGTTACTATGCTTGGGATTCAAAGGGACAGTGGTGGCCGGCAGTAAGGCTGAAGTGGCCAATTATCTCCACGGGCCTCTCTTGGGTCTTAGACGCCCTTCCTTCTATTTCAATGGTGCTGCTGGCAGTCTTTCACTATTGGCTGTTTCTGATCCACTTCGGATCTGGGTAGAACTGATAAATGGAACAGAAGTGATCCTCCCCTGCTGTGGGCCTGGCTACGGGGCCAAGTGCCATGGGAGGCAGGGGCTGGGTGGCTATTTGCTCCCTGTCCCCCAACTCACAGGCAGAAGGCTGAAGAGAACGAGGGCTGAGCTAAGGAGGGCTATGTGAAGTTGCAGGGTGGCACTGAGAACAGAGATAGGAGGGGGCTGGTAGGGTACCCTGTTTGGGGGTGGGGAGTAGGGAAGATCGCCCTGGGCAGTACCTGTACCACTCCTCCGAGCTGGATGCCCCATCAGGCCCAGACCTCTGCTCTGGAAAAGACAGCTGGGAAGACTGGGCTCACGAGGAGGTAAGCTGGGCCTTGCATGTTTGCACGCTGCTTGGGGCAGCCTCAGCTCCTCCCAAAGCCTGAAACTTGACATCGTTTCACACAAGAGTTCCTACTAAAGTACCTCCTATGTGCCTGCACTCTGGAGGTGAGAACTCTCAGCCACTGGCCCCCACCTCCTGCCCAGTGGGGACAGGCTTCTCCCCTCGACCCCAGGATCTGCTCACAGGTGCCCACCCCACGGGGGGTCTGGGCCAAGTTTCCTGCGGAGGGAGTGAGTCCTCAGTGAGGTTGTTTCCCATGACAACACGGACTTGTAAACCAAAAGGAATATAAGCAGGCTGGCCCCCGGTGGTGCCTGGCCTTGGTGTTCTTTCTAGAGCATGTGCTATTTATGTCGAAAACTGACCTCCCACCCTTCCCTGCAGGCAGGGACTCCACCCCAGGACTACCTGGGGCCCATTCCTCTCCTGGGACCTCAAGCACTCAGTGTCTGGCCACCCGACCAGAGGACTGCGAGGGGGGTGGGGTGAAGTCACGACACTCAGGTGCCCTCACTCTGAGAGCTTCTACGGGTCAGGAAGTGCAAGAAGGGCCTGGGCTGACACGAAGGCCATGCTTGGAGCACGAGTGCACCTAGCCATACTCCCCTCTGTGACACCAGCATCCAGAACCGAGACTCCTTTTGCCTGAGGCGGTCCCAGCAAAGGGCCTCGCGTCCTTTTCCTGCCTACCTGCTTGTCCTGCAGGTCCGAGGAGAGCTCATAGCTCTCAGAGAGTGACCGCGAACGCTTGATGGCCTCCTCCTCGGCCTGCTTGCGCAGGATGGAGGTTGAATGCTGCAGCTTGGGCCTCCGCGAACGCTGCTGCTGCTGCCCCAGTGGGCCCGAGTACAGCCCATAGGTTCCCACCGATGCGTGCTCGTAGCAGTCGGGGCTCAGGCTGGAAGCAGGCGCCAGGGGGCCCTGGTGGTAGGCTGATGGGCTGTCCAGGGACGTGCCAGTCTCGCTGCTGGGAGCCTCGCCCTCCACACTGCAGGAGACAGAGAGAGGAGAGAGGCATCTTGTGAGTGGGAGATGAGACCCCGGGCCCTGACGGGGAGCCAGAAGGTGGGAGGGGGCCGTGGCTAAGCGGTAGCCCCACTGTGTCCCCTGCAATACCATGTAGCATCCGACACCCTTTGCTGATTGATTTTGCTCACTGTCCATCTCCTACATGAGCACGTCAGCTCATGAGGACAGAGGTTTGACCCACTATGTGTCCTGATGAGTCCCAGTGCCTACAGAAGGGCCTGGCACACAGTAGGTGGTCAGTGAATATTTACTGACCCACTAAATGATTCAGGTCACCTTCTCTCATTCAATCCCACCATATGGATTACTTTTATTCTTCTTTTTTTTATAATAAAAATTAACAAAAGTGACTCTTCTCTCCACACCTACTTGGGTGACAGGCACTATAGTGTTTGTTATGGGCTGAATCATGTCCCTGCCCAGAATTATATCTTGAAGTTCTAACCCCAGCACTTCAGAATGTGTGTTACATGGGATGCTCAAAAAGGGGGTTAAGTTACAGTGAGGTCTGTTAGGGTCCTGATCCAACATGACATGTGCCCTTCTGAGAAGAGGAGATTAGGGGCCAGACATGCACAGAGGGACGGCCATGTGAGAACCCAGGGAGAAGGTGGCCCCTGAGGAGAGAGGCCTCAGTGACACCAACATACAGGACATCTGGCCTCCCTCCGAAACAGTGAGAAAACAAGTGTTAACCATTATTTATAAATGCTCATCTGTGTTGTGTGTTACGGCAAGCTTGGAAATGAATACCGTGTTGTACAAATATTTTCTCTAAATCTTAAAACCAGTCTGAAAAGAAAGAATTATGAACTCCCCCTTTCCAGGTGGGGAAACTGAGGCCCACAGAAGTATAGGGACCTATCCATGGTTGCACAGGTAGTGAGTGGGTGAGTCAGCGGGGGTGGGGGGGGGGTCGTCTGTGTCTAAGTCGGCTGGATTCCGAGACTGGACACATGCCTCCACCTCACTGCCCGTCATCCCCAGGGTGCGGACGCATCCCTCTCAACATTCCACATGCCAGACTGTGGGCACAGAGAGGGAGTGGCTCATCCCAAATTCGTGAGCTCAGAAAACGGTTCCTTCTGTAGATCGCTCTAGAGAGTGGGACAAGGGACAAGGGTGTTTCCAACACAGCTTCCGGCAGCCTCTCTGGTTAAGCCTGGCCATTTCCCTGTCCCTGCAGGTTATCAGTCAAGCTTTGAAGGCTCTCTGATTCCCGGGGCCAGGGCAGGGGTCTCTCTGGAAGGGGCCCAGCAGAGGGAAGGGAATACAACACCTCTCTCAGGCTACAGGCCTTCCTCAGTGGTCCCGTCTTCAGACCAATGGGAGCACCCCTCACACAACATCCTTGGGGCCAAATGATCTTCCCCCACCCAGCTCTGCTCCCACTGTCCCCACATGTCACAGGGCCTGGCAGGGCTGCCCTGCCCGGACAGAGGTGACTATTCACGGACTCCTGGGGGAGACAGACTCGGAGCAGGGGCAGAGGGAAGCAGCCTGCCCTTTGCTTCCCATTCTGCCCCGAGCCAGGGATGGGCTGCAAATCCCCACACTTGCTTTCCAGCTTGTAGTTCAAGAATAGTACAAGATTTCTGCTCCAACTGGCTCGGGCCTCCAGGGACACGTAGTGGGTGTCCTGTAACAAAGGATATCCCATCCTGCTCCCCAGAGGCTAACGTGTGACATAGGTCCTTCCTTGGGGGAAGAGCCCTGGGTGCTTTGCCTTGATTTGGCTGTGAGTTGGGGCAGGTCATCCCTCACTCAAGTCCTATGTCCATTATCCATGTGGACGGACTGGACCCTTTTAAGGGATCGAAGGAACAGAAGCCTTCAAGACTCTCCTGACGTCACAGTCACCCAGTGGCTGTTTCCTTTGGGCCCTGTTTGTGTGCACTGGGTGGGGGAGAAGGATGGGGTCCAACGAAACTTAAAAATTATCCCATTCTTGTGATACAGCATTGAACGATGCCTCACAATAGCTGCTCGGTACCTTGATCAATGGCTGCATGTAAGAGAGAAGGAATCCCCGGGAGACCCGTGGGTGGTTGATTCCCATCCACAGACACATGGCCCAAAGCTCCTGCCTTTGCTCTGGCCCCCACACCCCGCTGCCTCACATTTTGTGCAGCCTTGGAACCTCTCACAAGGAAGTATTTCTACACATTACCCCCCCCACCCCCAGAGTCGGGCAGAGTCTAGTTTTCCGAGCAAGAGGCTGACAGGAAGCAAAATCTCATCCTTGAAGACATGCAGCTGGGGCTCTGCTCCTAAGGTTTTAATTTTTTTTTTAATGTTTATTTATTTTTGAGAGCGAGCACATGCGAGCAGGCAGGGGCAGAGAGAGAGGGAATCACAGAATTGGGAGCAGGCTATGGGACCTGAGCTGTCAGCACAGAGCCCAATACGGGGCTTGGACCCACGAACCGTGAGATCATGACCTGAGCCGAAGTAGATGCTCAAGGGACTGAGCCGCCCAGGCGCCCATCTGTTCCTAAGGTTTTAAAATAGTCTCACAAGCCCGAGTTTAGGGAAACACAGGGAGCCTGAAGGGCAGTATCTGTGCAGGTCCCCAGGGCAGGAAGTCCTTCCATGCTTCCCAGTGGCTCTGCCAGGGAGGGCTGGGCCAGAACCCTTGCCAAGGTGGGCCCTGACCGTCTCGATGGCTGGGGTCATGGGCAGGATGTGAGTGTGGGTGCTGACCCAACAGGATGCAGCACTTTCTGGGATTCCTGGCTCCCAATTGTCTTAACGCAGCAGGTTCCAGAACAGGCTCAGGAGAGAGGGTCAAGCCTCCCTTCACAGCCAAGGGCAGGGGTCTGATGGTCACTTGTGGCCTTTCTCTTCACCATAATGGCAGCTGCAGCCTCCTCTCCCCTATCAGTCCTGCCTTCTGTACACACCCAGGCTCTGCACGCTTCACAGCAGGTGGTCCAGGCCAACCTCACGGCTCCCTGTATTATCACAACAGCAGTGGCCCCCTGCCCATCTCCTCCCCATGGCTGTCCCAGTGACTCCAATGAAACATAAGATCAAGTGCCTCCCTTGGTCCCCATTATACTTAGAAGGCCCCGTCATTGCAATGTCCTTGAGGGCCTGACCTCAGCTGCTCTCATCTTAGCTCCTCTCCCTATTGCTCATTCTGACTTCCTGACTCACGGACTTCCTTCCTCTCTGCTCAAAGGGTTCAGGCATCCTCCTGCCTCAGGGCCTTTGCACTGGCTGTTCTCTCTGTCTGGAAGACTCTTCCCCAGATCTCTGCTATAACCAGATTTAAAAATCACAGCTCCTTCCCCACAGATTATTGGTTCCTTTCTTGGCTTTCATTTTTTTCCTTTTCTTTGATGACAATCATTACTTCAAAACACAGTGTAAAATGAATTTATCTTGTTTTTCAGTTTGTTATTGGTCTTCCACATCAGTATATAAGCTCTACAAGAGTGGAGGCAACTTGTCTGTTTTGCTTGCTGGTGTTCCCCAAATGCCAATACATGTGCCCAGCTAACAGCGCTCAGTAAATTCCAAAGCCAGAGGAGTGAAGGCATTTCCCCATGCCTGCTGCATGCTGGTTGCTGGAATGCAGTTCCTTACATCATTCCTGTCAGACATCCTGTGTGCTCATGGTCTCTCTCCATCGTCACCCAGTGACACGAGCCAGGGTCCAGGGTGTCATCACTTCAGGCCCTCCCCCACAGATAACCCCCACCGGCATCCCATTCAATCCCATTCAAGTCCTTTCAAATCTACCTGGATGGTGTCCTCTTGGCTTGTGCAACGTGGCAATGCTTGCCTGGCACTAAAACCAAAACCAATTCCACATCATCCTGGTAAGAAAAGAAATGGTCAGGCCATCCTACCGCAGCAAGCAGGGCCCCACAACCCACGCTGTCCTCTGATACATGAGTAATCAGTGCACCAAAGTACAGATGTAGCTTAAGAGCCCACCTTGAGCTAGAGGACGATGCTAAGCTACACACTCTTTGACACAAAAAGAGACTCTTTTCTTAATCTGAGCTGAACAGCTGGTGAACAGAAACATAACTTTTTTTTTTTTAAGTGAAAATGCCTGGTGGTGATGAGTTTGGGCAATAGCCACTCTCAGGATGTCCAAGTCAGTTTAAGTTTTTCAGAGTCCTAGATGGAAACAGTTATCAAACTCTGCTTGACCATCATCTGGCAGAACTTGTAAAGGTACTTCACGGATTGCAACACCCTGAAACTTACGGGCACCTCGGTCCAGTTAGTGCTCAGCTCTGCCCCCAGTTCCTTCCTGGGGAGGGAGGGAGGTTGTCCAGTGTGAACAGGACAGTCATCCTCTCCCTCCCCACAGCTGACTGCCCCAGGGACAGAGACTTTTGCTTTATATGACTCCATGCTTAACATGGCAGAGACTTGGGGGTAGGGGACCCATCAGGCCCAGCCCCAGCCCCCACCCTTTGCTGCTCCAACTCCCCTCTCCCTTCCCTGGCCTCCCGCACACCACTCCTTCACCACAGTGATTTCCCCACCAGAGCTCAATGTCTCACCACCCAGCTCAGCTCCCGCCTCAACACTCTGGCCTGGGTCCTCAATGGCACAAGGGCATTCGTGATCTCTCCTAGACACCCGGGTCCCATCCAAATCAAGAAGTGAGGTGGTGAGGTGGGCACCTGTTCCAAGTGCCTGACGGTCCCTGACAGTTTAGAGTTTCTGGAACATTCTATGACAGGTAGGTGGCTGCTGCCCAGCACCCTCAGAAGATGCTCCTGGTCTCGTAATCCCTCTTCTAGAGATTCATGCTAAGGAAATGAGCAAATCTGTGACGCGGTGAATGCAAGGAATTTCATTGCAGTGTTGTTTCTAATTATAAAAGTTTGGAAATAATCTAAGTGCCCATCAACAAGGGATTGATTTAAATTACTTATATATACATATAATGGAAACAGCGCCAGGCTCGGTGGGGGAGAAGATTCTGGTTTGATAGCTGTTCTCATGAAAAAGACGAGACTTTTCTGGCCCACTGTAAGTTTGACACGAGCTGATGCAGCAAAACGGCTAGGAAGCCAGTCCCTAACATGAACGTAGAGCCAGAAGCAAAAACAGCCTGGCTGTCCACCTCAGGTGTCAGATTGCAGCAGGGGACCGTGTCTGGGCACAAACTGGGGGTGCATGCTTGCCCCACCTTCTCATTGCTCGCCTGTGGCAGACATTGCTAATTGAGCACAGACATTCTCCTGCGGATCTTCCAACACGGCACTCCACGTGACTGACCCCAGCTGGTGCATGGTGTGAACTCTATTTGCCAGCCCCCAATTATAGTATGCCAGGAATAAAACTCCCAGTCTAAAAGCCACTTCTCACCAAGAGCTGGGACCAGTTGGCAGGAGAAAAGAAGCCAGAGGGGAGAGAGGATACCTATCATCAAGTCTCTGACAGGCTGACAAGAGGAGGACGGAGCAGATTTCCATGGAAAGAACTATGGCCGAGGTTGCCCTTCCCTGAGAAAGTCTGTGCTCATGTGGTTAGGGCTGCTTAGTGGATGGTGAGCTCTCTGTCACTGGAGGTATGCAAGTGCAGGTCAGATGCCCATCAGAGATCTAGCAAAAGGACTCCTATGCTGGCTAGAAGCCGCTATGGACTGTCTGAATGTGTACTCCCACCCAGTGCATCCCCACTGCCCTTTACTTGCAGCCCTCTGCCTCTGAGTGGCCACACTCTGGTCTAGCTCAAATCCCACTTCCTGCACGAGGCTACCCCCAGCAAGTGAAACCCCTGTTCCCATACTCTGTCATGGGGTGGATTACCTGGAGAAAGAGAGAAAGTGAGGGTGCACCCATCCCACCGGGCGTCCTGTTCCATCAAGGATTGGTCCCTGGGAGCCTTGGCCCTGGCAAAGACGGGGAGCTGAACTGGGCTCCTCCCTGAAAGCTCCACGCGTGCACACAGCACTCCAGAGGCAGGCCCGGCCCAACACAGCTATGCAGGTGATAGCTGGAGCTGCACACGGGTGTGTGTGTCCTTGGCCGTCCCCTGCTGGCCTATGGACTTGGAGCCCCACATCCTTAGACAGTGACCCCAACCTCCTCCTCCCCTTCTCCAGTTTCCCAAACATGCCTTCCTTGGCCCAAGGCTGGAGTGTGTCAGATTTATGTGGAGAAATGGCTAGTTCGAGACAGAACAACGTCTAGAGTTTCTAGCTGCCCTGGGATGATGATGAAAAGCACATAAGAACTGAAAACACATTTTGGAAAGGGTAAAATCCCCATGCCTTTCTGCCAAGTGAGGGGGCTGGACGGACCCCCTGCTGCAGCCTCCGAGCCAGAGTTCTGGGTTGAATTCTGCTTCCAGCACTTACCAGCTGAGTGACCATGGGCAAGAATACTTCCAGGCCTCAGTTTCCTTCCCTGTGAAATGGGGGCAAAGTGCTGACTTTACACGACTGCTGTGAGGCTTGGCACAGTTCACAGAGATGAAGTCCTTTAAAAGACTGCTCAGCTCATAAAAGACACTTCCCAAACTCTATCTCTGGTTAGTCTTTGACTCATAGGGTCCAACCTACACATCCCGGCAGCTAGAGGTGGGGGGGAGGGAGCGGGCAGACAGGCTGAGTGTGTGAACCAGGGGACCTGCCTCTGTGCAGAGTCTCTCTCTGCGCAGACAGCCACCTCCAGCCGTGGGCTGATGAGGCCCTAGGGAGGGTGGTACAATCCCAGGAGACCCGGGACCCATGGCTCAGACGGCACGTCCTGCCTCTCGCTGGAGAGTGAGTCAGGGCTGGGGGGCCCTCAGCCACTCGGGCCATGGATGTCTCTAATTATGGCCTGTGAAGTCACAAATGACTTTTCTCAAGAAAAATGTTAGTTAGAGGAGGCTCTGGGCAGAAGCAAGGGGGCATGGGTGAAGCAGGGACCCTCTGTTAGGGGGCTGGCTACTCACCCCAACATAAGGATGCTAATAGTACCAACAGTTAACTGATGTCTGTATAGTTAGCAACACTCTAAGCATTAAATGCACAGCCTACAGGCACAGAGAGGAGGTTAAGCTCAACCCCAAGGTCATACATACAGCAAGCAGGTGAACTCAGAAGCCAGGCAGTCTGGCTTGAGTCTGCACACCTACCCGCTGTGCTTACATGACTCCTCAGTCACACACACATGGGGTTGGGTCATGTCACAGTAACTCTCCTCTGTAAAACCTGCCAGACACAGGTGCCGTGTTAAGTGTCTAAACTACATGGTCTGTAACCCAACCACCATGCTGGGAGTTGTGCCTTCTGTAGATGGGTTCAGGGCTTGGTGGAGTTGAGTCACTGGGCCAAAGTTACCCATGTAGGGAAGAGCAGGGCTGGGACTTGACCCCAAGTGGATGTCTCAGCCACCCGGCTGTCCTGAGGAAAAGCATGCAGTTGACATGCTGGGGGGCAGGGCTGGGGTCCAGAGCCTAGGGGACTTGGGACTTGATCTGCTCCAGGTCTAGGGGAGGGATGCAGGCAAACTAGGGCAGGGTCTGGGGAGGAGGTGAGGGTGGAAAGAGAAAGGTGGCCATGTCCTCTGAGAAAGAACAGAGAGGGCTCAGCTGCAGGAAGGCAGCCTTGGGACCACCTACAATGCCCAGTTCTCTGCAGGGCCATCCTGGGGGCAATGGAGGCAGGCAGGTCAGTGGCACCAGAAGCAGGCTAAAGGCAGCCTGGGAGCTCTGGGGAAGTAGAGGTTTCTTGCAGTTCAGCTATTGGGGAAGGGGCTGCCTCAGTGGGTAGTGTAGGTGTTCCAGCAGGGTCTGGAAAACCAGGCTTCAGGGACTGCTGTGGCTCGGGGCAGGTCACTGCACAAATGCACTCACCCACTGTACTACATGCAAGCCCTTGCACAAACCAGGTCCACGTATTTAATCCCTGCAGGGATCCCATTAAGGAGAGACTCAGAAAGGATTCATGGCTTCCCCAAGATGGCAGAGCTCAAAGCAGAGCCTAGACTCCGCTGTGCGACATTCCCCCAGTCTTTCCCATTCTATGAAAAGTCCCTGGGGCCAGGGAGGCAGCCCCCAAGGGCTGGCCTGGCTGCAAGGAACAGAGTACAAGGACACAGAGGGGTGGATTTCAAGGGGAGGCAGGGCATAAAGGAACGCATAGCTGGTGTGCCCAGCAAGAAAGAGACAGAGAAGACTTTCCTGGGGAAACTGCAGAGCTGTTCTTGAGCAGGGCATCCATGCTGTCTTCCCTGGTCAGGGTGGGGAGAGAAGGTTGTGGAAAGGCAGCATCAACACAGATGCCTAAACCCAAGGATACTTGGGAGGACAGATGCCTAGCTGGCAGAGCAGGATGAAGGGGACCCAGAAGGAAAGGTCCTCATTGTCAGTGGCGATCTTAGAAGAGTCCAGGGGAGGCACTCACACGGGCAGAGACATTGAGCTCTATGCTCAGAGCCTCCAGACACTGCCGAAACCTGGCACGGATGGGCCAGGGGAGGCTGGTGCCCTCGCAGGGACCTGAAAAGACTAGGGGGTGAGTTCACGTGAGGCACACATGCTCAACATGACTTCTGGCTGGTTAACCAGGAGCAGGGAGGTGATGAGCTGTCTGGACAATCCAGGAGGCATCCCAAAAGGGCGTGCTGGAGGTCAGGGGACAGTCAGGAGGGTTCCTGCTTTAATTAGTTTCCAAATCTGTGTTACTGATCATATACAGGAGTCACAGAGGCACCAAATAAACCCAGCATCTAACTGCCCAGCACCACTGCTCTGATGACTAGCAGACCTCTTGAAGGCAGGTACCTTTGAGGCCCTGCTACCCTCCCACCCTTCTACACACAGAAGTTGGGATCCTATTAAAATACAACTCACCAGGTCTCTCTGTCCAACCTCACAGACTCAGAGAGGCCGAGTCCTCAGTGACCCAGAAGACTGTAAGACCTGAACATTCTTCCTGCCAGCCCTCCTCCATGCCCCCTTGGCCACCCCACCCCAGCCCCATTGTCCTCCTGTTACTCTACACTCCTGGCACACTCCTACCTCAGGACCTTTGTACATGCTGTTCCCGTTGCCTGGTATCTCTTTTCTCAGATGTCTTCCCTCCCTCATCTCCTTCAGCTCACCTCATTTAAAAGCCACACCCTTCCCCCTCTGCCCTTCCTTATTCTTCCCTGTTCCATTTCCTTCTATAGCACTTAAATAGCACCATCACACCACTATATGTGGGGAGGTGACATCTCGGGGATGTCAGGTCCTGAGAGTTGGGGCTTCCCCACTAGGATGGGGAACTGGATTCTATTAAAACACAATTCTGTTACTCTGTTGCTTCATTAAGTGAACATGTCCTGAATGCCAGCTAGGTGACCGACCCCTGCCACACTGTGAGTGTGGCCGTGAGTAAACAGACACAGCCCTGTCCTCGCAGGCACACTGGGGGATGTGATTAATTAATAAGGACAGCTTGTGTCAGGAACAGTAATGGAGGAAGCGTCAGGCACCACAGGGTGGTGAGCAGAGTCCGTGCCCTGGTGCCAGGGGTGGGAGGTCTTCCTGGGAGGCACGTGTGATCAGCCAGGACTGTGGAGGAAGGCCGTGTGGCAGTGAGGGGCGATGGCTGAGCAGACAGAGGTGGGTGTTCATGGTGTGCACAAGGCAAGAGGCAGAGAAGTTCAGTTTGGCATGTACGGAGAGGCAGAGCCCTGCGAAGCTTGCTAAGGAGTCTGGACTTGACCCCGGGACCAGGGCAGGGCTGAGTGAGCAGGGGAAAGATGGAGGAAGGAGGCGGCAGTGCCTGGGGGACAGCAGCGCCTGTGCTAGGTGATGAGGATCTGGGTGCAGGATGCTGACGTGCTGGGAGACATCCGTGGGAGGAGCAGGAGAAAGGACAGGAGTGCTCAGGGTCCTGAACCCAAGTTGGTGAGGCCAGAGACACCAAGAAGTTGAGGCAGCAGAGAGCAGGGATGCAGTGACCTGAGGCTGGCACAGTGCGGGGGTGAAGGGAGAAGCTGGTGCAGAAGCTTTTGAGGATGGTGGTGAGGAGACCGTGGAGATGGGGTGGCAGCTGAAGAAGGCTGGGGGCTGCAAGGAAGACTGGTTGTAAAGCTGGGACAGGAGAGGGGAGACCTGAGAAGGCCCAGGAGGAAATGGCAATGGGCACGGGCTGGGGTCCCTGAGGTGATGCAGCCAGCTAGGGCCCTTCCTTGGGGGTCTCCCTGCTCCCTGAGGGGCAGGGAGGGGGGGTCAATGGGCTGCAGAGGGGGCCTGACTCCTCCCACCAGCAAGCTGGGTCTAAGGCGGGGCCAATTTAAGGAGCCCGTGGTCTCAACCAAGAAAGAACGGGGGTCCGCTCCAAGCCTGTGTCCCATTGCACAGAGTGGGCCCATAGCCCCTACTACTGGCCCCTGGTCTCCATCCCCATGTCCTTCGGCTTTGACCCACAGACCTCTCAGGTGACCCTGAGCCCACAGCAGCTGCTCCTAGGGCGAGCCAACCAGGCGTGCCCAGCTGCATTTCTGCTGACCGCCCCCTTGTCTCAGGGAGAAAGCCCCAACCATTCCCAGCTTGCTGACTTAATACCCTCAGGTCGGCCCTGTTGAGGCTGAGACAAGGTCTGGTCCAGAGGTACCCCCCAGGTTACGGCATTATCTCTGACCGAGACCTCCAGGAGTAACTTCTGTGTACCTGTAAAAATGTACGACTCTGAACAAGGAACTTCTCAAAGCAGGAGGCTATTTTTAGAGCTATGCTTAACCGAACCCACATCCAGCATTTCCCTGCTTGTCAGCAGCTCCAGCAGGAGGGGCAGGCGCCACAAGGAGACGCAGGCAGTGCTTGGGAATGGTGGAGTCTCCTCGGACCATCCAGCATGGCAGGAAAGGGGGGCCATTCTGTGGGACGCCCAAGGTGGAGGGGGCATGGGGGTGGCAGCTGACCCCTGCTCCTTGCCCTCTGGTCCTGAGTGCCCTGCACAGCTCTGCCGGGCACTTAACCATCCTAATGTGGTGGCAACATGAGTGACAGGGAGAATCTCCAACCCCAGCTTCCCTGAGCCTCGATTTCCCTCTTGCTTGGGGCAGGGGTGGGAGGGGGGAGGCGGAAGGCCACCACTTGGAGGCGATGTGGCGGACTCAGCTGAATGGTGCCCTGGCAAGGGGCCCTAAAGACAGCCAATGCCCTGCCTAATTAGAGGGAATTATCCAGGAGAGGCTTCGGCAGCGCCCTTCCTCTGTCGGGGCTTGTTCTCATCAGCGCACAGCCAGAGGGAAGAGAAAAGTCTGCTGTCCTGTGAGGCTGGTGCAGGCAGCTGGGCCCTCGCCCTGTCCTGTCCACATGTTTTCCAAGGTCATCTTTCCAGCCCTGGGTAGGTGGCAGCTCCAGTCTCCCTAGCCCAGACCTCACTCCTGAACATGAAGAACATGTGGACTGTCCCAGTCACACCTGTGAAAATGGCCCAGAGGACCAGAATGGGCTGTGCAGATAGGGATTTAGGGTCCTGGAGACAGGGCCGGGTGAGCGGGCAGCCCTCAGAACCTGCGATCAGATCTCCCATGAATGTTTATGGCTCTGCGGGCTCCCCTCAGGATGAAGGTCTCGGCCATGCATAAACTCTGAGCCCAGGGCAAGGCCAGGGGAGGCGCTCGTGGTGTATGGTCCCAGGGAGCTCAGAGCATGGCAGATGTGAGGGGACAGGACTCACCTGGCAGGAGGGAAGGTTCTAATTTACAGCTGCAACCTCCACTGCCTGGGTCATGTCAAGCTCGGGGTTCTCTTCCTAGCACATCTCACTGTCTTTTTTCCATTCATTTGATCTGTATTTTGGGCTCTTGTCGTGAGAAAGTTGGCTCTGGGAGGGTGGAGGTGTGGCTGCCTGTGTTGCTCTGTTTCTGGATCAGGCATCCCCAGGGCTGTGAACAGGGCTTAGCACAAGCAGGTGCTCAGTTAGTATTTGTTGGAGGGATGGATGGAAGGATGGAGGGAGGGAGGGAGGGAGGGATGGAT
>NC_043711.1:57406403-57426166 GCF_006229205.1 Suricata suricatta
TGGGTGTATGGAGGGATGGAGAGATGGAGGGAGGGATGGGTGGATGGATAGATGGAGGGGTGGGTGGAGGGATGATGGATGGAGGGAGGGAGGGATGGAAGGATGGAGGGAGGAATGGGTGGATGGATGGATGGATGGGTGACACTACTGGCAACTAAGGAGCCCACACAAACCTGGGAAGTCGCCTCACTCATCTGTCCATTCAGCAAATACAGAAAGCCTTGTGCTAGATGCGCGCTCTCACAATCACTCCCTGTCTTACCTTCTCCTCTGATCCAAGAGCCACGGGACCAAACCCCTTTCATCTTCTTCTAAGACCCTTGCACAGCATCCCCTTATCCCACTGTTCCCTGGCATTTCCCCTGGGCCCCTTGTTTGCTCCCTGCAAGCCCAGGGCAGAGCTCACTCCTCTCATTTGCAAGCAGGGGCACCAAGGCCTAGAGGTGCGCAAGGCCACTGACACCCCGCACAGCCGGGATGGGGCTCACTCCCTTGCCCTGCCGCTGGGCCTCGGAAATATTAAACGGCTGCAGAAGGTTTCTCTGAGATACAGATAGGTGGTCTGCACCCAGAATACTGCTCTCCGGGCCCCGAGTCACAAGGAACCAGGGCCTCATGCAGTCCCACCCCTTGGGGACCCCTGGCTCCTGGGCCTACCTCTGCCCTGTACCCATCTCCCCGAATCCTGAGAAGGCTGTGGGGCCAGGCCGGCACTGGCGGGGCCTCAGACAGGAAGTGGGAACAGAGTCTCACTTGACAGGTTGGCACACATGCACTTTTACTCAGGCTGAAAGCCAGCTGGCAAAGGGCAGTCATGAGGCTCTGGCTGAGGGCAGGGGCCTGGGGCTGACGCAAACATCCTGCAGTCAAGTTCAGCCAGGGCCTCTGCTTGCTGAGGAGACAGTCCTGGTGGCATCACCATTCATCCCAGAGCAGTTCTCCACCTGCCTGGGATCTCCCCCTACACCCTGTGGTCCAGAGCACTAAGTCAGGGATAGGCCCAAACCAGGATGATCAGGCTTCCAATAGCCAAGCTCAGGATGGGCAGCATTTTCACAGACAGGCTGTGAAAAAACCCTGTATTCTCCCCAGTGCTACCTAGACCAGGCCAAGGCAGGGGTCAGGCCCATCAGGGACCCTGAACCTTGCCCCCGGGGAAAGCTGGGTGGGAGGTCTGGTGCTCCCCCCCTCCTCATATAGACACCATAGACTTCACAGAGACCTCTGAAAGACAGAGGGTCTCCCTGCAACCGGCTCACAAGGTCTCAACAGCCCCGGGCCTAAAGAGTATTTAAAAAAAACAACCCCCCAAACCCTCCAAAGCTATAATAAATCACCAACACTTAACATCTAGAAGGTTTGTTGTTGTTGTTTTAATGAAAATCCCTGCTGCTGACTTTTCTTGGGGAGAGAAACCTTTGAGGATCTGGCTATACAGGGCCCACAGTCCTGCTTGATGACAGACAGAGCAGGGACAGCCACACCCAGATGGTACAGACCCTTCCTCCGCCCTAGTCCTCACCGCTCCCTATTGCCCCCCACACTTGGCCTACTCCTCCCCAACTTGTCACCTTCTGGCCTGCTGCGATGTTCACACAGGACCCATCTCAAAGAGCAGCAAGGTCTGATCCGCGTTCCCGGGCTCAGCCATTCCCAGGGAACCTGATTTAGAATATCAAGTCCCAAGGGGCAGGACTCAAGACTTCCCACAGCTGTGCATGGCCAGTGGGAATGTCAAGGCATTCTGCTCTACCGTCTCCGCTATGTAACTTTTATAAGACCTTACCAAAGCCACACCACACAACTGATTCTGATCCAAAATCATGTGGTCATCATAGCCACCTGGCCCCAACTTCCCAGAGGCCCTCATTTCTCAGTTCCATGTGGTCAAGACATCATTGGAAAAGCCCTCTGATACCTGGGGTTTATTCTCAAGCTGGACTCTTAAGTGGTCTCCTGGGGTTGGCAGCCCCCTCTGCTGGTCTCTGTGTTTGGAACAGTGCCCCTGTGGTTCCAGAAGCATCCACAGAGAATGTGGGGAAGCTCTGGGTGGAGATAAGACCATGCTGAGACCAGGTTTCCCACTTTCAGGGCAAGTCACCTCACCTCTCTGGGCTTCTGGTTACCTCTCTTTGCAGTAGGGATATTCCTGCCCTTCCTGCCCAACAGAAATGTGAGAATCAAGTGGGATGCACTTTGCCAACTCCAAGCCCCCCGGGCAGGCATGTAGGGCTCTCTGCTGTGCTCCATCCACTGATGGTCAGAGGAGAAGAGCTCAGGGGAGTGTCTTTGCTGGGACTGTCAAGGCCAAAAAGAGGGACTCAGGATAAGCGTTATCCAGCCCAACACTAAACTAAGCACTTCCTGCTTGGGAAACCAGAAGTGTCTCTTGTGGATCCGTACAAAGCTTTATACTTTCTGAAGCCCCTCTCCCTGCCTCCTACCCACTGCTTACCTGGTCTTGGGCAGCAAAGTTTACAAAACAGCTTTGCTGACCATGATCTCATCTGTGTATGGCATCGCCCTCTTCCCTTTCTACATACATATATACACATAGCTACTTCCTATAGCTATGCCAGACCCCCATCCCCAGCTAAGTCAGGGTAAGTCCTTGTTGGTTTTGACTTTCTGACTGCGTAATGACAACCACAGCTTCCAACCCCTGAGGCTCACTCGGAAAGATTTTTCAGAATACACACACACACACACACACACACACACACACACACACACACACACACACATACACACACACAGCCAAAAATCTTCCTGACTGAGCCAAATTAAATACAGAGGCCTCTAGTTATTTCCATATGCACAAAATGGACTCAAATAAAGCCATTCTCTGTGGCAGACTCCAGCAGACAGGGCTGGGCCAGGCCCCAGGGACGCCCGGGAGTGCCGGGTGGGAGGCACTGGCTCGGGAGGCTGGCTCTGGGACAGAGTGTGGGCAGAGGAGGAAGATGCACACTGTGCAGGCCTCACCGCCTCCAGCCCATCCTGCTGGCCGGAGCCAGGCACACACAGCGGTCTGGGAGCCTGGGACAACCCGGCCAGGCTCTCCAGTCCCACCCCAGACCGGCACCCACAGGAAGCTTGCCTCTACCCTCCTCAACAGCCAGAAAGCACTTTGTAAAATGCAAATCGCTCAAGTCTTTTAAAGTATAAAATCTTTGTCGTGGTCCAAGCGTCTCAGAGGGGCCCCTTCCCTCCCTTCCTCTCTCCTCCCCTCCCACAGGCTCCCAGCCCACCTCCCAGCCTGCTGCCCCTCCAGCGGCTCCCACCTCCCCGCCAAGCTGTGGCTCTGCCGTGGGGTGACTCCCAGCCAGCTCAGGGATGTGCTGGCTGCTGTGCTGGTTCTCTCCCGCTGCTCCCCTGCCCCAGACACTCGGTGTACCACGGCAGAGGGAGAAGAGCCCACAGGATCTCTCTCTCATCCCTCCCGCCCCACCATCTGCCCACTGGACTCCTGCCCTCCCAAAACCTGAGCCTGCAGTAGAGCAGCACTCGCCTGACTGGCCCCCATCTGCACACCAGAGCAGGCCTGCAGAAAGGGTCTGGGGGAAAGATGAAGGCTCAGGGTAGGGAACACCAACCCCTCAACCTCCCACACCTGTCTAGCACAGGGCAGAAAGGGGCTGTGTGACCTTGGGTAAGTGACTTGGCTTCTCTGTGCCTCCATTTCTCAGCCGTAAAATGTGGGCACTGTCTATCTCACAGGCAAATGACACAGCAGACACAAATCCTCAGGCTAGGGCCTGTCACCTGGACGTGCTGGGGGTAGCCGCTGTTATTACCACAATATAGGATTGTTACTCCTCATGGTGCATGGGGGCCACGGGGCCCAAGGGAACTACTATAAGGCTGTGAGTGTGCAATGGTGGGAAGGAACCTTAAGCACACCCTTTGTTCAGAAGTGGGCCCTAGACCCTTTGAGCCAACCCCAGCATCTGCATCTGACGACAGCAAGGGGTGAGCAGACAGGGCATGGCCACTGCTGAGAGCAGGACTGAGGTGGGACTCGGGCCCATGGTCTGTTTTTTAACTACACTTGGTGGAGGGCCTGCTGTGTGCAAAGCACTGTGGAAGACGCTAGGGGTAGTATACATTCCTCAGAATATACCAGAATATTATCGAAACTAATATAGCTATTGCAACTAAAGTTTACCGAGCACCTGGTACGTGCCAGGCTGCAAAAGCAGCAGCATTAGAAGCAGCAGGATGGGAGAGACCGTGTTGGGAGAAGAGAAGAGGGCCTGGCAGGGGCCTAGGGAAGCAGTGTGGTGGGAGGACCACGGGAGGGCCCCGTCTCTTAAGCCAGGAAAGAACGCTCAGTGTCCAGGGCCCACCTGTCTCGGGACAAAGGTAGGTGCCAATGCCCGACTCTGCCACCAGGCAAAGGGCAAGGAGGGCAGCAGGCAGGGCCTAGTGGGTCACTCAGCCCAGGGTCCCAGTGACAGCTAGAGCCTTGGGCACTCCTGACCTGATGTGAGCCCAGGAAAGCCCTGTCTGACGGGGACACACAAGCCTGGCCTCCCCTGGCCGCCTGTAGACACAAGGCCTCTGACACACACTTCTCCAAATGGGGCAGGTATCGCTTGGTCTTCAAGGCTGGGAAACTGGCCGGGTCACCCTGGGTCAACACAGCCAAGGGTTGTTTGGGGAACTCTACACCTTGTCCCAGGATCCCCCGCCCCCCTCCACCAGCAACTGGACCTCTTCGCCTTCACACAATAGGTCCTTGATTAAAAACACTGAAATGTCTGGGACGTGCTTGGAAATAATCTGGGGGCGATGAAATACGATTGCCCGTAGGTGTCATTATACCATTCTCTCTACTTCTGTGTGTGTTTAAAATATTCCATAAGGAAAAGTTCAAAATAGTGCAAGAGTCTGCTATCCACATCAAGGCCTTCCCTGGGCCATTTTGCCAACTCTTAAGTAGGAAAACAAAAACAAAGTCCCGGTTCCTGCCCATTTAAATTACGGCTCTTAGAAAAGTCAATGGCCCCGAAGAAACAAGGAGAGCTGGAGTTTGCGCGGCTGCACCTCCCCCGCTCCTTCCTCCTCTGGTAACAGCAGAGGAAAGAGCTGCTTCCCCAAACACTTCCTCTCCAACCTCCCTCTACACGGGACTAAGCGCACTCTGGGGTCCAGTGCAGGGCCTGGACAGGGGCACCATGGCAGGAATCGCAACTGTAGTCAATACCAATTAATAAGAACCATGGGAATGACCAGCATTTAGTGAGTACCTGCTACAAGCCCGGCGCCGTTCCAGCCCCTCCTTTCTCGTCACCTCCGTGGAGTCATCCCAGGGAATGTGGAGGACAGTTCTTACACCAGGATGACTTCCTGGGCCTGCCAAACCCTGCCACTGGGATTCAAGGCCACTTTCCAGAGCTTCCAAGGGCCCTCTGTCCTCTGCAAAATGACAGAGCACCTATGCCCATCTGAGTGCCAAGGTCCAGTGGGGTCCTCCCGGTGTCTTCGCCCTCCACTACCCAGCATTCTCAGGTCCAGACTCCCCCTGCCCAGTGATGTCAGGGAGCAGGAAAGATACATGAACCAGAATACCAAATCCACTTTCTGGAGAGCTTGGACATTGTTTTCATTTTTGCCTTGGTTTGCTTATCTGCAAAGTGGGAAAACCACCAGTTATATCATAAGGCTCTGGGGAGGTTCAAATAAGGTCAGTGTGTGTAAAATTCAAAGCCCACCAAAGTGTCAGACACTATCATTTTTATTCTGTGGCCTGTTCCAGCTCCAGTCTCAAACCTGTGCCCACTCCAGACCCATCAAAACCAGTTGTGGCTTTGCTCAAAGCCAGCGGAGCCCTTGTCCCTTTCTGACAGGCATGGTCTAGGTACCTGTTGTGTATGCGGCACACAGCCACCTCTCCCTAGCGATCCCCACTTTGACAGTAAGACTCACAGAGGGGGCCACCTTGCCCTGGCAACTCATCCACAGAAGAGCAGAACAGGGACTCATGTCAAGTTCCTCCAGCCCAACTGCCTCCCTGGCTGGGGAGGGCAGAGCAGCACAACGCAGGACCCAAGGCCAGGCTCTGGAACTCTTAGCTGCATCAGGTGCCAGGAGCAGCCCTGGGGACGACCAGATGCCAGTCTTGCTCTAAATACCAGATCTCAGCACAAGCCCCAGGGTGAGAAGTCCAGAGGCAACCCTGCCCCACCTCAGGGCCACAGGCCTGGGGCATCGGCTTCAATGTCCCCACTCCTAAAGTGTCCCCAGGGGCCGTCTCCATCACCCAGGGGCAGACCATTTCCCTGTCCTAAGAAATCTTCACCCTAGTTGAGAGCCAAGCCACCTTTCTTTGCAATTTTTCAAATCCATGGGCAAAGCGGTTACCAAAACGTTTTGGACCATCCTCTCTCAGTGGACTACAAGCATATGCACAAGCCTATGGGCTTTCATCTCCTGTCACCAAGCCCGTAACCCACCTTGCATGTGAGCAGCACCACACCCTCGTATGACTCCCCGCAATGAGCACCCCTCTTCTTCCTTCTCACTCTTACCCCGGCCCTGTCTGTGGCCAAAAGGAGAGAAGATGCATTCCTGTCTGACAACATGAGTCCCACGGTCCAATTTCAGCACAGTCGGACTTGGCAGCCCTGATGTCACAGCTGAAAGCCAGCACCTCTCAAATGTTACCTGTGTGTCATTTAAGCATTTCATGTTGATTAACTTGTTTAATCCTCACAAAAGTTCCATGGACTCCTACTGTCCCCCACGTTTTATGAAGAGGGGAAACTGAGGCACAGGAAGCCGGAGGACCATGCCTGAGATCACTGAGAGTGTGAGGCGCAGAGCTGGGGTTAGGGCTACAGCGGGCAGGACACAGAATCTGCTCCCCTAACACTGGGTTAAACATTCTCAGCAAACGACCACAAGCATCATGAAGCTCACCCCTCTTCACAGATGGGAAACTGAGGCCCAGAAAGGGGATGGGAAGAGGTGACTGGCACCAGGGCTTCCAGAGAGGCCGACTGCCAGTTAGAGCCAGCTCTGCCTAGGCCTCTGGAGGGAGAGAACCCTCCAAGCTTAGTAGGAATCAGGAGAGACAGCAACAACTACAATGACTGTAATGAACATTTATTGAGCTCGTACTGCAAAATACTATAAGGCATAGGTTTGAGTGTTTCACATGTACTAACTCCTTGAACTCTTACACCACCTAACCTCTCTGCCAGAAAAAGGAAAAGCAAATACCATTTGCTTCCATCTTTTACAACAGCCACCGGGAGAAAGTACTCAGGTCAGTGGACAGATCTGGACTGGGCTGGGGCAACAGTGCAATTTGGGAGA
Source organism: Suricata suricatta (assembly GCF_006229205.1). Classification (NCBI taxonomy): domain Eukaryota; kingdom Metazoa; phylum Chordata; class Mammalia; order Carnivora; family Herpestidae; genus Suricata; species Suricata suricatta. Next base: position 57,413,727 of record NC_043711.1, read on the forward strand.
ACCTAAATGAGGGGGCTGTCTCCTAGCTGGGGATTCTTTCCAATTTTCCAGTTGATTAACAGTCCTTCTCCTCTGGTGTGGGAGCGAGTTCAGCAGCCCGAGTGCATGTGTGTCCCCTAATGACATCAAAGGCCCTGGCCTGGGGTTTCCTCACCACGCAGGAGCTGGTTGTGTTTGCTCTGGTCTTGCAGAGAGTCAGGGGACAGCTGGCTTTTGTCCCCAAGAGCCTGGTCCACACTGAGGCTAGCCTGGGGCAAGTGTGCTACCCTCAGAATGAACAAGTGCTCGGGATCAAAGGGCACAGTCTCAAAATCTGGCTGAAGCGTCTGGGGGAGCAGCTCTTGGGGTCTGGGGGGTCTGGCGAGACACCAGGAGAGTCCAGAGGGTTGTCCTCAAACCAGCCCAAGGCTGGGACATTTGGGAACATTTTGGAAATGCCAACACCAGGGAATACCAGACACACCTGTTCTGTGGCTTGGGAAAGTTGCAAAGGGCTCCATTGTGACCCTGACATATTTTGTTAAAGGCTATTTAATCTCAGAGGAGGCACAGCCTGACATAGGCCCAAAAGCCAGGCGGCCTGAGTTCAAATCCCAGCTCTACGGCTTTCTGGCCAGTGACCCTGGGCAAGTCACAGAACCGTCCCCCAACTGTTCCCCAAATGGGGACAGAAGCCCTTACTCATGAATTGCTTTGAAAATTAAGTACTTCATGCAGAGCTGAATGGCAGCTGCTGCCATTATTATTATTACACTGACCTTTGAACAAAGAGGAAAAAACAGATGCAGTCATAGTTTCCCCGTCCAGACAAATAAGGAGGGACCATTGCTTCGCTTCTACATCTGGGCCTTCGGTTCAGATTAGAATGTCAACATGTTAAGAAAGCTGCAAACCAAGGAAAGAAAATGAAAGGAATGGCCCTCTGCACCAAGAAGCAGGGAAGCCACGGCTACGTTCAAATAAAGCATAAAAGTACATCAGAGTCAGTGCAGCTAGGACCATACCTTAAGCCCCTCAAGGACAGAGGTCACACAAAAAACCACAGAGCTCCAGAAACCACCAAAAAAGAAAAGCACGAGAAGCCACCTTCACTTGGTAGCCTTTTCTCCAAACAGAAGAGGGAGTGATGACGCTGGTGTTGACAGCTCATTGGTTGGGCATCTAATAGGTGTGAGTTACTGGGCCAAGCTGCATGGCCCCTCTGGGGAGGTATTTCTCAGCCCCATTTCATGGATGAGAAAATTGAGGCTCAGACAGGGGAGGCAATAGAACTGAAGCCATACAGCTGGGAAGAGGCAGAGTTGGTTTTGTGTGACCCCAAGGCCTGTGTTCTGTGACATGTGATTTCAAATCATGAATATTGGTTCCTTTACATCTAGTCCTGGGCCCGGCACAAAGTAGGTGCTCAGTAGCTGGGGAGTGAATAAAGGAACTAGGAAAGTGCAACAGTGGGTCGTGTACACCTCTCCTGAGAACAAAGCACCTTCAGAGCAGGAGAACATGTGGGTGCATTCACTCACAAGATGCCCAGCTACGCCTACCACTTGGCCACAGGTGTCAGAACTCACAGCCCCAGGGTTTAAAGTGGCACTTGCTTGACTAGGGGTACAACCACAGCAGCGAGAAGAGTGTCAGGTCCAGGTGGCACCGCGCCATGTTTTCCATCATAATCCCCATCCATTGCTTCCCAGCAGCAGCTCAGAGAGGGTGAGCAGCCAGATTCTCTAAGGCTGCACCAATTAATTCTTCAAGAGTCTTAATGGCCTTTAAACTCATTATGGTTTGCTTTTGAGGATGAATGATAAGTCACAGTCAACAGCCTTTGAGCATCCTCACCGCACTGCACAAACACACACGCTTCTGGGCCTGAGGAACCCGGGCCACCTCTGTGGGGCTCTCTCTCCCAGGCTTCTGGCCTTGTGCAAGCCCCCTGGGTGGCTGTTCCACCCATCCTCACAATTCAGAGGAAATTTACAAAAGGGGAAGGAAGAGACTCCCACAGGTCACTGGCAGTGGGAGGAGCAGAGGGCTGAGTTGGACAATCGAAGTTGGGACTGGAGGCCTGGGGCCGACCAGCACTGCCAGGACTGTCAGGCACAACCTCAAGCATCTCTGTGAAGCAGGGCATCATTCCCTTCCACGGAGGGGAAACTGAGGCTCAGAGGGATGTGGTAACTTGCGTAACATCACAAAACTGAGATGGGATTTGAAACAAAGTCTGTTGGCCTCCCTGAGCAGTTCTTTGCTGATGCCCTGAGCTGCTCTGGACCCACACATTCTCCTGGCAAACTCAGATACCTTGTTCCACAGAGTCCAGTCGGATAACACCCGCACAACCGCGCATGGGTACATGTGCGTGTGCACACACACACACACACACACACACACACACACACACACACACACCCTGAGCTCCTGGAGCGGGGGGAGCCCTGCTCAATCCCTTCCAGAAACACCTATTTGCCCAGTCATCACACTGTTTCACTGTGCAGCTGTCAGTCCTGTCCATGTTTTTGATCTGAAGCTGTGTAAATATTAGCACAGCTAGTTCATAGTCCGACTTCCTTGAGCAAAAGCCTGAAACTCCTGGCAGAGGCTGGCAGGGGCCTTCCAGAGGCCCTCCATCAGAACATCTGGCCTCTACTCCAGGACATCCTTGTAATATTCTGGTCAAGTCGCCAGGTTCCCTATCTGAATGTGCCCATTTAGAGAGGGAGGGTAAGGAGAGGCCCGGGCTGGAAAGACTGTCTGGGATCTGTTACAGACTGGGGCTTGGGGGGACGTTCTCCTGAGGTCTCTGGAGCATGGTGGCTCCTTTCTGGGTCCAGGAGCTGGCCTGATTTGTCCCTCCCAGCCCATCCACTTCCTTCAGAACCACATACTAGGCACTAGGGAGCAGTGATCCACCTGCTCTGAGGCTGAAGGCTGAACTTTGGGCTGTGCCCGACCAGAGCTTCTCAATCTCCAGGTCACCTGGTTTGAGCTCTGAGGCTGGGGGAGTAGCGGTTCATCACCAACCCTGATGACAAAAGGACAAAAGCAGGCTTCCCTGCAGCTAGAAGATTCAGATTGGATACAAAGAAGGACTTCCAATAAGAAAGGATGAAGGACCGAGAAATATACGAAAATGATGGCTATGGGCATCCCAACTGGAAGGGTAACACTGGGCATCCCAACTGGAAGGGTGAAACTGGGGAGGGTGACACTAAAGTGCCCCTAGAGGAGGGGCACCAGTGAAACCCTCTCTCAGCTGGGAGCACAGGAAGAGGTGTAGCCTGCAGAGCATGCCGACTGTGTCCCCACTAGTCTACTAGTGCCAGGAGAACAAACACCGAGTTTCACTCACTGCTGTGTCCCCAGTGCCTAGACAGGGAATGCTCACAGCAGGTCGAACAAACCACATAGCCAGGGTGCTGACAAGAGTTAACACACTCGACCTCAGCTTGCTCTTCTGCGACGTGGAGGTGCCGGAGCCACAAGGACAAGAATGCAAATGCAATCCCGGGTGGGACAGCTGCGTAAGGCAGTGGCACGTGTGGGATATGAATATCGTGACCCCCATTCTCGGACTGATGCCACCAATTCTAGACAGCTGGTCCTGCAGCTGCAGCTCGCTCAGTCTCCGCCCCAGACAGGAGAAGTGCCCGGTTCCCAAGAACCGAACCCCCACAACCACACATGGAGGCTTCAGGCCCAGAGTCCCAGGCCCCTGGGGTGAGGAGGGGGCAGAGGGGAACACATGCATGTTCTTGGTGCAACTGCCAGACACACACTGCAGAATTTTTGAACTCCGAGATCAAACGGCTGCAGGTGGGCTCCTCCACAGCCTCCAAGGGGTCTGGCGCAAGCCAAGTCAGCTTGTCAACAACAAATCCTCTCGGCCCCACAGCCTGGCTCCTCCGAGGGGCCTGCTCAGGGGGGCCGCTGTGCTGGCCAGCGGAGCAAGGAAATCGATATTCTCAGCACATACACACTCTCTCTTTCTCCCTCTCTCCATAAATACGGGCCCTTGGACACTCAGGCAGCCGCCCACAGGCCCCAAAGCAGAAAAGGGTTGGTGTCTGGGATAGGAATTTGTTTCCCCGACCCCACAAAGACTTCATCCCCGAGAGCACCAGGCGCACATAAACGCGAACACCCAATCAGCCCCTCGTTGCCGCCCTCAACACGACAGCAGCAGCCGCACAGATCTCCGGAACCCCCCGCCCCCCCCCTCGAGAGCTCCTGGGTGGCCCGGGGGAAGCACACCTGGGCCACCTGCGCGCAGTGTCGCACACACTTGCCCAGGGTCTCCCTGACAGCGCACACGTGACCCTGGAGACAGGCCCGGGGTCTCGCATAACTAGGCCCGCGGGGAGACTCCCTGGCGGGCTGCCTCCAACTCACAAACTCCAGTCCTCTCGCTCTCACCTGGCACCGGGTACCCACTTCCAATCAGTTTCTCCCACCGAAACTCACCCCCACACAAGCTCCCATTCCAATAGTCACTCGACAGTGAGTGCGTGCGTGCACGCAAGCGCGCGCGCGCACACACACACACATACACACACACTCCTGTCCGGACACCATCTCTTTTTCTCACAAGCACAAACTCAGGTCCCCGGTCCGGGTGCACACACACCACTACAGCCTCACTCCACCTTGTCAGCCCTCCTCCATCCCTCGCACACAGGCACTCATCACACACATTCTGACAGTTTCACGCACTCCACGGCACACCCATCCCCGCAGCCTCTCTGGCACACACTTAGAGCCCCGACAGCTCTACAAACCAATGCACAACAAGGCACCCGGCTCTCTCCACAAACCCACAACATACTGCACACAACTGTGCAATGGCTGGGAGCTGCTGGCACTCCCACCCCGCCCTGCCGGCCCAGGTCCGTGCAGCTCCTCCCCAGAGCTCTCTCATCCGAGGCCCGGCGCTCAGACCCCTCCACCCACCCCGACCCCCGGCCTCCACCCCGCCCGGGGCCCTTACCCGCTGTCAAGCTCCAGCTCCAGCAAGGATTGGGTCCGCTCCGAGTTGCAGTGCAGGCACCACATGGCGGCCGCGGCGGGAGCTGACGGGGCCGGGCGCCCAGTACCCAGGCCCCGCCGAGCGCTGCTGACTCCCGCCGGGGCGGTGGGATCCCGGGGCGGATCCCGACCCCCGGAGACCTGACCACACACCACGAGACCACCTCGGGTCACCCAGATCAGTGCCCGCCGGCTCCCGCTACTCCCGGCGGCAAGTCCGAGCTCCCAGACCAGCCAAGCCCGCCCCTCCACCACTACACGGCCGCCGCCACCCGCCCGCCTGGCGCAGAGCGAGGCCGGGCAGGAGGAATGTGGCCTGAGAGGGGGCGGGGCCAGGGGCGGGATCAGAGGCTGGACTAAGTTGGGGGCGGGGCCGCGCGGAGCCTCGTGGGGGAGCGAGAGGGCGGGGCTGCACGCGAGGGGCGGGGGGAACGGGGCGGGGCTTCTCACGGGGGCGGGGCAAGCAGAGCCAAGTTGGGAGGAGCGCAGGAGCGAGGTTCTCCCGCGGAGGCATTCCCAGTACCTTTTCTGAGAAGGCTGTGCACTCTCTCCAAAACAGAGTCCCCAGACGTGTAATCACAGCAAATATAAAACCCAAACCAACCAACTGTAGGCTACCCTGCTGACGGCGTCAATCTCTGCCAATCCTGGCTTTGGCCTCAGTTTATAAAATGAGGTTTTTGCTCCCCAGAAGGTGTGGTTCAGGGATTCAGATGCTGGGCTCCATCCTGAGGCTGGGGACACCCATTTAGGGACTTTTTGGTGAGACTCTGATGAAAGCAGCTTCTTTGTCCCTAAGCCTACCCAACCTCCTGCCATTCCCTCACCCAGAGATAACTTTCAGATCCCTTCCACTCATGGCAGGCTTAATTCGCTATTAGAGCTCTTTACCTATAATTGCTTCTCAAGACACCGTGATGAAGGTGGAGCTATGAGTTGCCCCATTTTCCAGAAAAGGAAATTGAGGCTTCCTTAACTTCTGCTTCCAGGCTGCTCAGCTCTCCTCACTATGAGCAGTCATGGCTTGCTGTTCTCACTTTGCATATTTACTTGTTTATGGCCTGTCCTTGGGCTTCATGAAGGCAAACATAGTGCCCAGAACCCACACTTGTGGAATGCCTAAATGGGGTTGGGAGACATCAAACAGCCATGGTCATAATCAAAACCCCACCTGCCCCACCTGCAAATCCACCTCCTGGAGGGCCAGGCAGCTGACAGTTCTGCGGGAGTTGGGAAGCTATAGGAAGCCACTAATGCAGGGACATCATCTGGTGCCTTTCTGAAGCTTTCATTTGGAGGGAGGGGGTGCAAAAAGCCTAATAATGAGTGTTATTCCCAGATGGGGAAAGTGGGGTGCAGTGGGGGACAGTGAAGGAAGAGGGCTGGGCTGGCCCAGCTTGCAGCACAAGCAAAGGCCACCTCTAGACCCAGTTTAGTAGCAGGATTCCCAGGCAGCAGGCTGCGTGGGAATGCAGTGCCCCTCACAGCCCCCTCCACATATCTTCTCTTCACTTCTGATGTTGTCTTTGTGACACTGTAAATAAAGACTAGGGATGGGAGAAAATATTTGCAAATCACATATCTGATAAGGGTCTGGTATCCATGCCATATAAAGAACTCTTGCAACTCAACAATAAAAAGGCAAATAACCTGATTTTTAAAAATGGGCGAAGGATCTGAATAGGCATTTCTACAGAGAAGATATATGAAGGGCTAATAAACACATGAAAAGATGCTGAACATCACCAGTCATCAGGGAAATGCCAATCAAAACCACAATGAGCTATCACCTCCTACCCACCAAAATGGTTAGAATCAGGAAGATGGATGGAATCAGGAAGATGGACAAAAGGACCTACACGTAAAGGTTCTGGGAAAGAGAAGACTACTGAGACACGCTGCTCAGACTGCTACCACATCCAGCATCCTGGCTGGGGGAGGAGGGAGTTAGAAGGGGATAGGGTTGAAATAGTCCACTTAGGGGTGGTGGAAAACCCCCACCCCAGCTTGAACAGCTCTCTAAAAATAGGCTGCAATAAATGGAGCCAAGAGAATTCCCCCAGCCCAGCTGCTGGAGCACTCCAGACACAGGCTCCAACAGCCTCACGACCTGGATTTTCCAAGAATTCCAGGCACTTGTCCAGACCCACGGCCTAGCCGCCTGCCAGGATGGTCTTGGCGACATGGTTCCAGCTGGGATTTAGAAGAAGGGGGTTGCATTTTCCCTTTAGTATTTGGAATACCAGAGGATGGAGTCCTTGAAAACCAGATGCCTCTTAATTCTCTTGTTTTGTTTTATCTTCCTACAAAGTGTGCTTTTTGCTTCTGCTCGGTTAACTGCCTCACAGATTAATAATTTAGGGACTCATGAGGCAAGTGAAAAAGTTCCAGCATGGAGAGGCAGAGAAAGCCAATTTTTCTACTAAAATGACTAGACTGGGCAGATTTCTTACATATTCCATTTGGGCAAATTGCTTAGCCTTCGGAGTTGCAGTTTCTCAGCTGCAAAGTGTGGTTCATGGACCATATGTACCCTGGCGAATTCTCCTTGCTGTTTAATTTAATTTAGGAAGCATTTATTAGTGCTTACTCTGTGCCTGTCATCTGAAGCCTCAATGGGAGACACTGATGTGAAAAGTGTCCCCCAGTATGATGTTAAGATAATCTGTAACTCTGTCCCACAAGAGGCTTCCAAGATGAAGGGACTTTTGGGCTAGGCCTTGAGGAATGAGTAGGAGGTCATATACAGAGTATAGGATTCAAGAAAGTCATGGAAATGTTTAGTTCCACTGTACTGTCCTAGGTTGCAGTACTGTTTCACATGCCATGATCTGACTCCATCCAGATCCCCCTGGCTTCTGACAGCCTCCTATCTCCTAGAGCCTCCCCACTGTCCTTCCATCAGACATGTATGGCCTTGTCACCCCGAAGCCAACCTCTACAGTCCATCTCATGGCTAAGACCTTTGGTTTCAGCTTTCACTGTCACTTCTCCAAGAAGGCCACCCCTAACCAGCCCCTAGTCCAAGTTAGAAACACCTCTTCCACACTCTCAGGTTTATTCTGCACCTGCTCTCCATCTCACTGAGCTGGACTGCCATGGCCAGTCCTCCCTCCTGCCTCCTACGGGGCCTGGGACACAGAGGTGCTAAGCAGTTGAATCAATCCAGCCTAAGAGTCAAATCCGGCCTGCTGCCTGCTTTTTTAAAATAAAAGTATTTTTTTAAGTTTATTCATTTATTTATTTTGAGAGAAAGAGAAAGAGCATGAGCAGGAAAGGGGAAGAGAAAGAGGCAAAGAGAGAATCCCAAGCAGGCTCCCTGCTGTCAGTGCAGAGCCCGACGTGGGGTTTGAATTCACATACCATAAGATGATCTGAGCTGAGGTTGGATACTTAGCCAATGGAGCCACCCAGACACCCCTAAGATAAAGTTTTATTGGAACATGGTCACACTCATTCACTTACATATGATCTACTGATACTTTTGTGCTACAACAACAAAGCTGAAGAGTTACAATGGAGATATGTGGCCTACAGAGCCCATCTAGCCCTCCACAGAAAAAGTTTGTCTACTGTGAAATAAATGAAGCCCTTCTGAGGGAGTTTCATGTTGGCACCAGCTACCCTGCCTAACCAGCCTGACCTCCAGGGCCCTGCCATAGCCTGGAAGAGAAGCCAAATATGGGGGAAGGTGGTGATTAAAACTTTAGGGCCTGGTCAGGTGACCTTCTGACAAGATGGCCACATGATGGGATGATTTGCTGCTACAAATGATGCTTACAGAGCTCCTTACCCGTGTGTATGAGGACTTAGGTCCAGTGATATTCATTCTTTGTAACACAGAACAAGGAGGAGGAGACTTGCAATGTCCCTCCATGGAGACCGGTTAAGTAACCTGCAATATGCCCGCCAGTGGAGTCCTACGTTAGCAAGATGGCGGAAGGACCAAACACAGGATCTGATCTGAGATGTGACACCATGATTTAAAGTCCAGAAAACCGTGATATGTATTAACAATAAAACATATAGAACACTAGTGTGGTTAGATAGCATGATATGATCGTAAACTATTAAAGAAGATCCAAGAAACATGTACCAGTGGCTGCCTCTGGAAAGGGAAACTAGGGTTTCCAGAGATTCCGGGAGATGGGCCTCTGCCCTCTAAGCCTTGTTGGGACATGGCGGGAAGGAGATAGGAGGGCTTTTCACATTATGTCCTCCCCTCCTTTTTTAAAATTTACATTCAAGTTCGTTAACATATAATGCAATAGTGATTTCAGGAGTAGAATCGAGTGATTCATCCCCTTATGCCCTTCTATAGTTTTCAGAATTTTAAACAAGTGTTTGTTACCTTAAAAAAGGAAGCCAGTGCAATACAGAAATCAATACAAGTCATGGCAACCCACGGGTCTGGAGACGTGTGGGAGACCCTAAAGCCCTCCAGAGCCAGTCCTCAAAGACCCCAAGTTCCATACTGTACTGAAGCCACCTCTCAGGCCACTCTGGGTTCCTTGTCCTTTGAGTAGGTGGTGTCTTACTGCCAGCCATGAAAAGCAACTGGAGGTACACCATAGCCCTTTCGAGGCCCCTTTGGTGCCCATGGATCACGAATCTGCTGCTCTTTTTAACACTGAACTTCCCTACCTCCCAGCCAGGATGCTGGGTCTAGAAGGACGTTCTGTGTCATCCCTCAGGCACAAGCCCTCATTTTCCAGATGGGAAAACTGAGGTCCCGAGTGATGAAGGGATGTGCCCTGGGGTGTGTGGCCAGTTACTACTAGAGACAGACACGGTGCCCACAGCCAGCGCGGCGCAGCAGGGCTTGTACAGCCTGGCATTCGGCCCGGGTGAGAGAGCTGTGGGTTCCGTACAGAGCAGAACTCATTCATCAGAGGATCGGATGTTGTGGGAAACCAGAGATAGCACAGGATGCAGAATTGTGCAGTGTGATCTTGGAGAAGCTAGTCAGCCCCCCAGGGGAGAAAATCTCCAGATCAATCAAGCTGTTCTTAGGTGCCAAGTTGCTTTTGAAATTTCTACCATTTTTCACTGGGTATCATTGAGTCCCTGACTCTTTACAGTCTCATCCCCAGCAACCTAGCTACGATACAGCTCCTCCCAGAATGCACCAGGCACTCTTCTGTTTCAGTGGCTTTGTTTATGCTGTCCCCGCTTCCTGTCCCACATCTTCATCTGCTTGGCAACCTGAGACTAATCATCAAGACTCAGCCCAAATATCACCTTCCCTGTGCCCCATATCCCAGGTGGGGAGAAAGCCCCCCAACGAGACTGTGGGCACCTTGGAAACAGGGACAGTGGCTCTCCACCCACTGTCCTGGGGGTGGGTTCAGACACTGCCACATGACTAGCTACCAGTGGAGTTGAGTTCCCACCATAAACCCTCAGTGATACTTGGGTTCGCCAAGACCTGGCCCACCACAGGTGAGGTTCAAGTGGCTTTAATGTTAGCATAGCCTAGAACTTCAGGGCTGGAAAGAGTCACCATTACCCAGTGCTGCCTGACTACTGGGTTAGGAGCCTAAGCCTAGGGAGGGGGGAGCACTTCCCCAAGTCACTCTGGGGCACAGCCAAGAACTGGTCATCTGACTTCCTCTCCATGGATCCTTCCCCACTGCTCTGACAAAGCAAACCACAGTCAGGGAACTACTGTGGTTTGAGGTGTAAGGAGGCTGTTTTCCTGCGGTCTTTAAATGAACAATAAAAATTAAGTGCAGTTCTATTATGCCAATGGTTGACAAATGGATTAGCATGGGCTGTGAGGGCATGGGAAGGATCCTTAGGGAGGGGTTGTGATAAAGGACTGAATGGTTAGGACACAGGATCAGATGCAAGGAGAAACGAAACCTCATGCCCATAGAGGATGGCTCTGTAGGAGCTCTGAAAAACTCAGCATGTGCTCAGTGACTAACAATGTGAACCAAACAGCTGGGAATGATCACCTCCTTCAAGAGGCCCTCCTAGCCTGGATTCCCAGAACAATCCATGCTTCTTGGTCACGAGTGCCCACTGGAACCGCTGCCAGAGGGTGGGTGATATTTGTGAAGGAAGGTGATGGTGGTGGCCGTGGGTCACAAGGTGCTAAAAAATGCATCCCTCGGTCTGGCCACTCACCTGGGCACACTCCATCCCTCCTGGTCCCTCTGGTGGGACCAGTCAGGTAGGTGGGCTGCCTGGCCCAGAGGCCAGGGGGCAGGGCCTGGGGAAAATAGACCTGTGGCTTTTTTTTTTTTATAGTTTATTTATTTTTGAGAGAGAGTTAGACAGAGCATGAGTGAGGGAGGGGCAGAGAGAGACACACACAGAATCTGAGGCAGGCTCCAGGCTCTGAGCTGTCAGCACAGAGCCCGATGTGGGGCCTGAACCCACGAACCGTGAGATCATGACCTGAGCCAAAGTCGGCAGCTTAACCAACTGAGCCACCCAAGCACCCCAAGACCTGTGGCTTTTAAGTGCAGCTACTTCAATTATGGGTCTCTTTTCAAGTGGATGGGAAATGGTCATTTGCCGGTCTTGTCACACAACTCAAGAGGCTTGACGACACAGGAAGAAATTTAGAAGCAAAGATCTGAGCTGCTATTTCACCAGTGAAGGGCTCTTCTCTGACCCTACACTGACCCCCACATCACACTGTGCATCCCATTTCCCATCAGGCAGCTGTGCCAGTCCCTGGATACCATCAAAAGTGACGCCACCTCAGGCCCTCACATTCATCCCTCCTTTCCCTGGCTGGTGGCACAAGGAAGTCACTGCCAGATCCTCAAGGATAGAGGAATGGGATGCACAATGCTTATGCTCAGTGAGTCAGCTTTCCCTTGGGGACAGCTCTGGGAAAATGACTCCGGGCCTCTCTCTGACCACTCTCTGTACCTGACATTGTCGGAGTCCAGCTCCAGCAGGTCCAAGGCTCCCTAAAGGATGGACGGTGTTGGTGAAAGGGAGAGTGAGCACCGGTGCTCAAGCAAAAATCATTGAGTGGGGGCTAGACATTGGTTGCTACCTGAAGTCGGGAGGCCTTGCAAACCCGCCTTACCTCACAAGGAGATTTCTCGACTTTAGTGAGTTCAGAAAATGGCTTCCAGCATGAGATGAAGCCCAGGCCGCTATGGTCCTCCGCTCCAGCCTGTGGAAGGAGGCAGCCTTGTGGCCAGTGGGCCTGAACATACATCCCAGCCCCCAGCCCCCAGCCCCCTAATGTTAGCTTGGGCAAATCACTCAGATCCTGGGGGGGCTCTGCAGAATCACCTGTATACCATCCTTACAGGAGCGTCGGGGGGCTTGCCAGGAACACCCATAATTGCCTTTCTAGGCAACTCAACGTCTGCCCAGTGCTGGCCTGGAACTTTCGGAGTGACTTCTCTGTATGCCCCACTGTGGGCTGCCTTCCGGTCTGGGGGCTTGAG
>NC_043711.1:57426266-57429765 GCF_006229205.1 Suricata suricatta
CAGAATCCGAAGCAGGCCCCAGGCTCCAGGCTATCAGCACAGAAACCTGATGGGGGACTCACACCCAGGATCTGCAACATCATGACCTGAGCTGAAGTGGGCCGCTCTGCGACTGAGCCACCCAGGCGCCCCCACGATCTCTACATTACTACCTTCCTGCAATCTTCCCGAGACAAGTCCCTCAGTCATTTTTCTGTATCATTGTTCTGGTGAGTTCCCTACTACTACATCACTCCATGCTGCTCCAAATGGGACATGCGCAATCCCAGTTATGTGTGGGGAGGAAGCAAAGAGAGGATCTGTGATCTTTCTGGAGCATCAACCTTATTCCAAGATTTGGAATGACACACTCCCTCCTCCCCATACGAAAAACACAAGAGCAGGAGTGGAGCGCAATGCCTCAGGAAAATCAGTCCAGTCTCTAAAGTTTCACCCAGTTGGGGACAGAAGGACAGACCTGCAGCTAGGGTGGCCTCTCCTCTTTAGGCCCTGGACACGGTAAACCCTCTTGATTGGAATCCACTGCAGAGAACTCGGAGGGGTGCCCATTGTCCACAGGACAGGATTTTCTTCCCGGGCCTCCTGGTCCACAAAGGGCACACAGCACGCATCGCACACCAGTCTGTGTCTGGGTCCAACCACGCTGGCCACTCCTGTGCCTGTGCCTGGGCTCCTGGAGCTCGGCATCTTCCCTCCGCGTCAAAGGCAGCGATGGGGTATCTGGGTGGGCTTCTGTCGCTTAAGCGTCCCACTCTCGGCTGTGCTCAGGTCATCATCACAGTGTTGGTAGTCGCAGCCCTGCACGGGGCTCTGTGCTGACAGCAGAGTGGGCTCGGGCTCTCTCTATGCCCCTCCCCGACTCGCACTGTCCCTTTCTCTGAAAGTAAGCATGTTCTCAGGTTTCTTTCAACTTGAAACAAAATCATATAAAATAAAGTCACTGGCAGAGGCTCTGTCACAAAGGTGTAACTTTGTTTCTAAAACATCTTGTTTTGAGTCAATGTATTAGTTCATGAATGAATTTGTCTTTTATCTCTGGTTCTAGGGTCATTCTGCCTGGCTCCCAGTAGTCACTCTCACTTGGGTCTGTGTCCCATCACTGATGCTGGGCCCGTCTGACTCCCCCTAGGGATCTGCAAGTACTGCTGATGCCAGTGCCTGACCAAGTGCAAAGGCCGTGTGGGGGGCTGGGCTTGAGCTGGAGGAGAAGGCTCCAGGTCTCTGCTGGGGGGCTGAACTGGGGCTCCAGGAGGGCTCCCACGGCTATGTGCAGAAGATGAGCTGTAGCTTGAGGAGGGAGTCGCAGGTGTCCATTGGTCCACTGGGGGGCGGGGGGGGGGTTGGGCTCCGTGTGCTGATCCTGGACTCTAGGCTGGGTGGGGGACAGTCTGGCACTTTTACCTTCTTCTCGGTCTCCTGGTCCACTTTGGGCCTCTGTTCTCTTGAAAGAATTCAGACATTAAAGAGGGCTCACAGTAGTACTGTGTACCGCCTCTATCAGTACCTGTTGACCCTCCAAGATTGGGGAAGGACTGTGGCTCTTGGAGTGAGCAGAAAGGAAGGGCCTCACTCCGATGGTCTGGCTGTCTACCCTGTGTTTCCTACAACTCCAAATCCAGCAGGAGGCTATCCCACCGTCATTCCTGCAGCGTCCTGGACCTGGTCCCACCCATTGCCATGGCCACTCTCCTTTGCCTGTCCCTGGGCTTCCTGGAGCTCTACATCTTCCCTCTGCATCAATGGCAGGGCCTGGGAGCCTGGGTGGGCCTCAGTCGCTGAAGCATCCCACTCTGGGTTTGGGCTCCGGTTGGGATCCCACAGTTTTGGACCTTGGAGGCTCACATCAAATCTGAGCTGAGAACCCAGAGTCTGCTTGGGTTCTCTCCCGGCCCTCCCCTACTCGCCCTGTCCTTCTCTTTCCAAAATAATTAGTTATGTTTCTTTAAACTTAACAGTCAAAAGAAAAGTAAAAGAAAGGCACAGACCGTGGTTCTCTCATTCGGGATTCACTTTACTCTTTTTCTTAAATAAATTTCTAAAATTAAATATAAATTTTTGTGATTTGCTTCTGTGTTCTACGCTTCTCCTCGCTGGGGTCCGTTCCTCGTCTTCATGGTCTTTCCCTTGGTTTGTCTCTTCGGGTGTCAAGGTCCCCGTGGAGAAATTGCTGGAGATGACTGAGAAGGCTGGGCTTGGGGTCCAGGAGTCGTCGGAGCTTGTGGTGATGATCCTGGACTCTAGGCTGGGTGGGGGGCTGTGTGGCCATTGTGTCTTCATTTCCATGGTGGGTAGTAGCCCGAGGCCAAGGACTGAGTCCTTCCTCCTGCCACGCATTTTTCCCTTCAATTCTTCTTAACAAAGTCCATATGTTTCCTTCTTTCAGTGACATAAACATGAAGACACTGTGGTCCAGGCTTTGAGCTGGCCTTTGCAAGTCCCTGATGGAGTGCCAGAAGACTTTACCCTCAAAGGGCTCATACCCCGTGACCACGCAGGACCAAACCGCCCCCAGGCTCCACACGTCTATGGGAAGCTGTTCCTCCTCTTGCTGTAGGAAGGCTCTCGGGGCAACTGAACCAGGGCTCTCCCGAAACGTGTGGAGTTTGTACCCTGCAAACTCCACGGTGAGGCCAATGCCGGTGCGAGATACTTTGAGTTGTCTCTCATAAAGTAGGGTCTCCAGCGTCACGTCCCCGGGGAAGACACCTTGTTGGTGGCACCACTCCACACTGGACAGGAGCTGGCAGAATGTGTGTGGCACGTCGTCAACCACGCGGCCATGGTGCGTGCAGGCCTCATCCAGTTGGTCTCTGCTCACCTGGTGGGAGACGAGGGCGACCCTCTTGATGGTGTTCATCACCTCCACAGATGCGATGTCCAGCTGATAGGATGTCTTCAGCTTCTCGGCCTCAGAATAAAGGCCCTGGAGGCCAATAGGGTCCTGCTGGGTCTTGCGGATGAACTGGATGTCCCACATGACCGGCTTTGGGGTGGTCCGGCATCCTGGAGACGCTGCCCTCTGCTTGGAGAAGCTGCCCTCCCCTTGGGTCTTGGAGGGCACATCGATATGGGTCTGCTCATTGTCTGAGACAATGGGTAAAAGCCCTGGAAGCATGGTGGCCTTCTAACTACACTTATATGCTAACCCACCCACCCACCCTCTGACAATATACAACGTGCTAATACTAACCAGACTAACTATGCTCCCTATGCTATACTAACAATACTATGCTTACTAACTCTACCAATGAGATGAACGATACTAACTGTACTAAAACGCTAATATTAAAGAAAGAAATGAAAAAAAAACACACAAAGAAAATGAAAAAAAACACTAAAAAAGGAGGAAAAGAAAAAAAAGAAAATGGAGATAAAATGAGTAGAGAAAAGGAGAAAAATGAAAACAAAAAAAAAAAAATATGAACCAAACGACCAAAAGCGAAGCAGAAAGCAAGCTAACTAGGGTCAGGCCAACAGGTCACCAAGGCTTCCTGGGCTA
>NC_043711.1:57429865-57449150 GCF_006229205.1 Suricata suricatta
TATAAAACACGAGAAGCTCATTATCAATATCAAGTTCAGAGGAAAATTGCTTTTCATCATATTTTCACTGATAAGGGAGCAGATGTCTCCTCAGAAACCCTGGAGGCCAGAAGGCAAGGGTAAAGTTTTCAAAGCACTGGAGGGACAAAGCTGTCCACCAAGAAACCTGCGTTTGGGAAATGGTCCTTCACAAATGAGGAAGAGATGAAGAAACCAAGGCTGAAAGGCTTGCCCTGACCACTCGAGCGGCCCTGCAGGGAAGGGGGTCCTTCAGGAAAGGCCCCTGGACAGTAACAGGAAGCCTTCTGGAAAAATAATCTCCCCTGGAAAAGTAAGGACATGGATAATGATAAAAGCTAGTCCTGTCATTACTTTGGTCTGTAGCTCTCCTTTGTGTTCTCTATGTTAAGAGACTGATATAGGGGCGCCTGGGTGGCTCAGTCGGTTGAACCTCCGACTTCGGCTCAGGTCAGATCTCATGTTCATGGGTTTGAGCCCCGCATCAGGCTCTGTGCTGAGAGCTAGCTCGGAGCCTGTTTCAGAGTCTGTGTCTTCCTATCTCTCTGACCCTCCCCCTCTCATGCTCTGTCTCTTCTGTATCAAAAATAAATAAAATATTAAAAAAAAAAGAGAGACTGATATATTTAAAGAACCTTTTCTAAAAGATCTCTAGATTGACCTTTAGCAGCCCTTGGGGCCTGAAGCCAAGCCAAGTACTTCCCTCAGACTGGCCTGTGAATCTGGTAGAAGTGGGCGAATTCTTCTTCAAGAGGTCCCCCAGACATCTTCTGGTGCCTACACCTGCCTGGGAGAGACATTCTTGACTCTCCTGGGGAGCCTGCTGGGAACTCTGGAAGCAAGGTTTCAGGCCCACATTTCCGAGGGTCTTGATGGCTCCACGTTTCATAACATCAACCTTAGTTCCTAACAGCTACATGATCTAAGCTACTGTGAGATGGTGACCTGAGCACAAACAGAGAGTGGGACGCTTCAGTGACTGAGGCCCACGCAGGTTCCCTGTCCCTGCCTTTGACACAGATGGGAGGTACAGAGCTCCAGGAAGCCCGGGAACAGGCACAGGAGAGTGGCCAGGGGGATGGGTGGGACCACATCCATGACAGCTTAACATGGTGCAGGAATGATGGCGGGATAGCCTCCTGCTGGATTTGGAGTTGTAGGAAACACAGGGTAGACAGCCAGACCATCGGAGTGAGGCCCTTCCTTTCTGCTCACTCCAAGAGCCTCAGTCCTACCCCAGTCTAGGAGGGTCAACAGGTACTGACAGAGGCGGTACACAGTACTGCCGTGAGCCCTCTTTACCTTCTTTACCCTCCTTGGAGCCCAACATGCCCTGACCATGGGAAGTGGTACCCAACTCATAGGTGGTTGTGTGTTTCTTTATAATCAAGATTTTTTGATTGAATTCTCAGAGTTTAATCAGCCCTTTCAATTATGTAAAGAGACTTTATGAGAACAGATTTTTTTTTCCCTGAAACAACAATAACAGGCAATAAATACTGAACACTTTATCTTGTTAGGTACGAAAGTAAGCATTCATTGAATGTGCATAATAACTCTACATACTAAACTCAAAGATAGCTTATCATGGTGAAGCCAGGGTCATGTGCTGAACCCCTGTATCATACTACCTAATTCATTTTTACATTTTACCTAAGGGTTTTGTCAGTATACCTCCCCAAATATATCCAAGTCTTTATAAAGTTGAAATTAATTCTTTTCTTTAAGCTTTTATTTATTTATTTATTTATTTGTTTATTTATTTATTTATTTATTTATTTTAATAGTTTACTGCTGGTTTCCATATACCACCCAGTGCTTTTCCCCACAAGTGCCCCCTTCCATGACTATCACCTCCCTTCCCCTTCCCCCCCCCCTTCAGCCCTCAGTTTCTTTTCAGTATTCAAGAGTCTCTCATGATTTATTTTGAGAGAGAGAGAGAAAGAGTGTGTATGGGAGGGGCAGAGAGAGACAGAGACAGAGAATCCCAAGTGGGCTCCATGCTGTCAGTGCAGAGCCTGATGCAGGGCTCAAACCCATGTAGTGTAAGATCATGACCTGAGCCAAAGTCAAGAGTCAGGTGCTCATCCAACTGAGCCACCCAGGTGCCCCAAAGTTGAAAGTAATTCTTAAATAGTTCCCACTAACTATACACTCATTGAAAAAACACCTATATAGGACTATATTCATTCATTATCAAACATTTAATGAGTAAGTGCTTAATCATCGGAAAACAAAGAGTAAGAACAAATTAAAGGACACTGCCTGTTATTGAATATTTATTGACTGCATGTCTATTCTTGCCAATGCTCTCAGGAAGCTCGGGCTGGTGGAAGAGACACATCACAGTCCTCTGGTTTTAGTAAATGCTAAGGGCATTTACTAATTCACAGGAAGGTCTGTGGGATGTCCAAGGGTGAATGGGATAGCAGGGGAGGTGAAGGGGAAAGGACACCGGAAAGACTCTGCTATTCAACCAAGGCACTTCTCCTGTAAGCCATGGAGATTTGCGTTAAGGGCCACTGTAGAGGAGAAACGGGATCAGAATTGTGTTTTGGAACAACCACTGCAGAAGCAGAGAACATGGGGCAGATGAGAGAAAGCATACAGCAAGGAGACCGGGGACAATCTGCTATGAGAGTCTAGGTGAGAACGGGGGGGACAAATGCTTTAAAAGAGGGAACTGGATGGTGTATGAATGAGATCTAAGAAGCTGTTTTTTTTTTTTTTAAGAAAAAATGTCCAGATGAGAGATGGTGAAAGCCTGAACTCAAACCATGTCAATGGTCAGAGGAGTCAGAATCAGCAAGACACAGAACCACCCCATGACACTGAAGACCCCAGGGTGCCTCAAGTGATGCTAGAGCAGAAGGCAAACTGGCCAGGCAGTCTCCCACCCAGCCTGGAGGCCAGGATCACCACACCAAGCCCAGCCCCCTCCTGGACCCCAATCCCAGCCTCCTCCTCCAACTCCAGCACCTTCTCCCTGGGGACCATTATGACCTCTGAAGGGACAAGCATAACCAGCAAGACACACTGAAAATCAATTTCTGGTGTTACTCAGACACTGAAGACTGGATCCCAGGGAGACTGAGCATCAAGCCCAAAAAAAGAATACAAAACCTAATTTGTAATATAAGGAACAAATTTTAAAAATATAATAAAGTGAATGCACAAGAAGAGAGCTACAGTCCATGGCTTTATTTTATTTTCTTTTGTTTGCTAAGTGTCAAGAAACTTAAATATCTATTTGTTTGGAAAGAGAGAGACAGGACAAGTCGGGGAAGGGCTGGGAGAGACCCCAAGCAGGCTCTGGACTCTCAGCTCAGATCCAAAGCAAGGCTCCAACATCCAAAACTTCGCAATCCCAACTTGAGCCCAAGCATGGGACACTTCAGCGACGGAGGCCCACGCATGTTCCCAGTCTCTGCCTTTGACGCGCAGGGGAGATGCGGCAGCCAGCAGGCCTTCAGAGCCCGGCAGCCCCTTCCCCTGCTCCAGTGCTGCCCTCACAGAGTGGGAATGGGAATGCTCATGCGTGGGGCACCTGTTGGGGTCGTATCCTGGCCTCCCTCACATCTCATGTTCGATCTTGCATCTTGGGCAAGTGGACGGGTCTTTCTGAGCCTCCCTTCCCCACCTCCCTTCCTCTACCTGCCTCTTCCTGAAGTCCGGGGGCTGCTACCTCCCTAGAGAGCCAAGGCCACCCATCATGGGGCACATGCTCTGGCTCAGGCACCTTACAGGAGTGATGGCATGTAATGCTTAACAACTCTCCACTTCACAGACATGTTGTGACTCAGGTTGAGTAACTTACTTAAGCTACACACCTAGAGCCTGGATGATAGGAACTTGAGTCCAGGTCCATTTGGCCCACAAACCATGAATGTAACCATGAAGCTAGACCTGCCCAGTCTTCCCCCTATACAAAGTGCTTATTGAATGCTCTGTGCTAAATGCTTTACCTATCATCTCATTTAAGCCTTATGATAACCTTTTTAAAGAACAAACTACTATTATTGTCCTCGTCCTATAATCCAGAAAAAGAAACTGAGGCTCAGAAAGGTTAAGGGGGAGCTTGGGTGGCTCAGCTGGTTAAGCATCCAACTTCAGCTCAGGTCATGATCTCACAGTTCATGAGTTCAAGCCTCATGTTGGGCTCTGCACTGACAGGTCAGGGCCTGGAGCCTGTTTGGATTCTCTGTCTCCCTCTCTTTCTCTGCCCCTATCCCGCTTGTGCTCTCTATCTCAAAAATAAATAAACAAACATTAAAAAAAAAAGAGTGGGGTGCCTGGGTGGCTCAGTCAGTTAAGCATCTGGCTCTTGGTTTGGGCTCAGGTCATGATCTTGCAGTTTCATGGGTTTGAGCCCTGCAAAGGGCTCTGTGCTGACTGCTTGAAATTCTTGATCTCCTTCTCTCTCTCTGCCTCTCCACCACTCACACTGCCTTTCTCTCTCTCAAAATAAATAAACTTAATAAAATGAAATTAAAAAAAAGAAAGCTTAAGGAATTTGTTTGAGGGCAAACAGCTAGTACATAAGGATTTGAACCAGGGCTGTACGATTCCCAGTCTATGCTTATAACACTATTACCTTTGGTCTTCAAGGTTTAGTTCTAAGAAGTCCCCTGCAGAAGACCCTTTCCCTTCTTGGCTGATATAATGGAAACAACAAAAGCAAATCTAGCCCCCACTCACCACCCCACTGGCTATTGGAGTCAGACTCCTGGCTCTGTCCCCTTATTGGCAGCGTGGCCTTGGGCATGACTTCTCTCAGCCTCAGTTTCCCCCTCTGTAAAATGGGAATGGATAACAACCCATATCACTGAGGTTATTGTAAAGGCTTCAGTGAGGTATCAAGTGCTCCCCATTGCCCCCACTTAGCCAGCTTCCAGGACCCAGTTCCCTCCGCCCTACCCCCATCCTGGGGAACATACTGCTCTGCAGTACGTGCTCAATAAGCGTCTGATAGATGACTGAGTCCTACAGACCCAGTCATTCTTGGTCAGGACAACCACAGGGATGGGGGCTGTAAGCTGGGAGTGGCAGGCCCCGTTCTTGCCCTTGTCTTATTCCATCTGAGCCAGCGCCCCTTTTGACACCACAGATAGACTCTGGAAGTCTATTTTCATCTCTGGCATGCCCAGTGCATGAAGGATCTGGCAGCTGAGGATTTTCTAAATAAAACAGGCATCCCTTTAGCAAAGCGAGTGACCATCCTTGATGTATTTGGGGCTCTTTCCTAGTATTTGGGGCTCTTTCCTAGTAACTTTGCTTAAACTGGGGCCCATCTGAAGTGAGGAGGTACAGTGAGGGGGTCTAGAAAGCAATATGGAAACCTGCAAGGCCTTATTCTGTTACAGAACATACCAGCCGGTGGCCGCTCGTTCAGACGTGTGGCATTCCAGGGAGCCCTTAGCTTGCTTACTCTTACACAGAGCGTTGGTGCCACAGAACAGCTACCGAAGGGGTGCCAAGCCAGGGCCCCAGGGGCCCTCTCCCTTAATGAATTTATAACATTCATTTATAACCAGTGCTGAGGACGCCCGTTTTGTGAACAGATGCCACTAAGTGCTCCCAGAACAGCAGCCTCTCTTAAGTGGGTTAAGCATTGCCCTGTGCAATCTTCTTTGTGTTATTGATTTAAACAATACCTTCTGCTGTCCCCAGGGAGGAAGACTGCAACCGGCTTGCCTCAACTCCACTGGTTTGGAATTAACGGACGCGGGATACGTGTGATGTCTGATTCACTGTTAGAATAAATCTAGACGACGAACATGGGTATTCCTGAAAGCATTCAACAACCATCCGCAACATTTATGATTACCTACTATGTGTCAGGTGCTGGCTGCATGTCTCAGAGGACGCAAGGACAAAGAGCCATGGGCTGGGATTAGAACCCCCCTATGCAGACATTCGACCTATGTTCTTTCCATGCTACCGGTGGTTCTTAAATTGATGGGAATGCAAATTCTCATACTCCGGGTGATTCTGATGCCGGCTGCAGTTGGGGCATCTGGCACTAGCCAGGGCACTGAAGTGGGCCATCAGTCCAGTATGGGAGCTCCCTGGCAGAGAGTCAGGACTGACTGTGAGCTGGGGGGATGATCATTTAGGAAAGACTTCCTGGAGGAGGTGGTGCCTGTCTTGGGATTTGTGGCATGAATGGGAATTCACTGGGTAGCCTGGCAAGAGAAGGGCACTCCAGATACAGGGAACAACATAGGCAGAGGCTTGGTTAGCTTGGGAAAGCATTATCGTAGTTCTGCATCTATGTGGAGAGTGACGGGTGGGAAAGGGGGAGCTGTGAGGAATGAGGCCACAGGATGAAGGGGGCAGAATCCTGCTGGCAGAACTGGCCTGGATTTGGGGCGCCTGGGTGGCTCAGTCAGTTGAGTGTCTGACTTCAGCTCAGGTCATGATCTTACAGTTTATAAGTTTGAGCCCCACATCAGGCTCTGTGCTGACAGCTCGGAGCCTGGAGCCCGCTTCGGATTCTGTGTCTCCATCTCTTTCTGCTCCTCCCTAGCTCACACTCTGTCTCTCTCTCTCAAAAATAAACATTTAAAAAAATTTTTTTAAAAGAGCAGAATAAATCAGTTCATTAAAAAAAAAAAAGGAAGTGGCCTGGATTTATCCCCAGGTTGGGTTTCCCCACATAGCACCTGTATACTGATTCCTTAACACTATACTTTACATCAGGGAACCTCTATCTGCTCCATCAACAAAAAAATCCCAGTCTCACTAAGAATAAATTCAATTTTCCCATAAAAACCAATCACCAACCCCAAAACACCGTTATAAAATCCTGCTTGGATCCTGTTGTCAGCAGAAGGCCCATGCTTGAGCCCTGCTGTGTGTTTGTTCAACACAGGGATTAGTTAAGTACAGAGAATCCAGGTTAGAGAAGGCAGCCATAAAACAGAAGGATGCTTTTTAAATCCTGATAGGGAATAAGGTACAAGGTATCTTGCTAGGTGAAAGAAGTAAGGTGCTGAATGCTGCATTTGGGTAAAAAAGGAAGGGAGAGGAGTAAACACACACGTTGACACACACAGACACACACACACGCTGGCGCATGCACAAAATCTCACTGGACAGCGGTTACCTCTGGGGGAACTTGACAGGACTGGGAGGGTAGGTGGTTCACTGCTCATTGTGTGCCTTTTGAATCTTTAACTGTTGAGCCATGTGACTATATAACTTCCTAGAAAATAATAAGATACAATTAGGCCTTTTTTTTTGAGTGATAAAGAGGCGTTAAGGAACTTTGAGCACTGACCAACACTTTGGTCTTAAATATTTGGAAGGGCTGGAGGAGCACCAGGAGGGAAGGGGAATAGCATTCTTTGGGGTCCCATGTGATTATTTTCCTTGTCACTGAAAGCTGAATTTGTGCATCACTTGGAATCGTGTCACATGGCTTGGGTCTTGGGGATCTGAGAATACACTTTTCTTTTTGCAGTAAGAAATATCCTTAAGCATGTAGTGACTTTACTGCCACAGAAGGTTGGGGAGGGACCAGGTGGGGCAGTGGTGGGAGGGGATGCAGGGAGGTCAAGGCCCTCTTCCCATCCTCTTGGGAACAAGACTTGGCCACTCTGCACCTCTTGCACTCTGAAAAGAAGGTTACTCCCCTGGGGAGCACCTCTGCTCGCCAGTTTAGTGTCTGCAGCTTGACAGACACTGTCCTCTGGTCCGTTCTCAAGTTCTGTTGTGTAGCCCACCAGGAAACTGAGACACAGAAAGGTTAAACCATATGCCCTGAGGCCGCAGCTGCTAGTGGCAGAGCTGGGATCTGAACCAAAGCCTAGGAGCCTCTGAGCTGAGGGGACCTGTGGCGGGCAAGGGAATGCGACTCCACGAAATAAAAGTAAACCTTGAAACCCAGAATGGGCCACCCAACCCCTGGAGTGGGTCCACAGTGAGCACCCCTTATACAACACGGCCCGCAGATGATTTGCT
This sequence comes from Suricata suricatta, assembly GCF_006229205.1. Lineage (NCBI taxonomy): Eukaryota > Metazoa > Chordata > Mammalia > Carnivora > Herpestidae > Suricata > Suricata suricatta. The sequence continues at coordinate 57,437,849 of NC_043711.1, forward strand.
CTCTCTCCTGCAATTTCCATAAGTGAGTATAATTTATGTGTTAATAGCAAAGATATCAAGGTTTGGAACCCCCTGGAGTGCTAGAGATGCAATTTGTAATTACAAGCACACAACAATTTGTTCAACATGTCAGCTATATCCGCAGTAATTATTACCTTGGTTGAGGGTAATCCCCGTCGTGCACGGAGGTGGGAAGCCAGGAATGGGGGCACTGGGCTCGGACCCCAGTTGTCTTCCTCGAGGCCATTTCTTCTCCTGAGACCCCTCCTGTTCCCTCCCACAGCGGGCCAACAGCCCTGTGGTGGCTGCTCCTCCTCCTGCCCATGGGCCTCTTATGGGCTCAGCCCTGCCTGCGGGCCCCCAAGTACAGATTAGGGGCACCTCCTTCTTGGGACGCATCCCTAGTGGATCCTGCCTCCTGCCCTCAGGAGCGGCCTTGCTGGTGGTGAAAACTGTGGGCCAGAGAGACCCAGGTGAGGAGCAAAGGGAAGCATGGCTGGCCCTGGCCTAACCAAGTGGCTCCAGTCCCACTGCTCATTAGGCTGGTCCAGGCTGGTGCAGTTCACCTGCCACCGCCGAGGGGCTGGCGCCACCTCTCACCCTTCTGGAGAACTGCAGCCTTCCCAGCCCCAGGACACATGGGCGAGACCAGCGGTACTGCCCAGCCTTAGAGCTGGTGTACAGAGGGTCAGCTGAGCCAGCCTCTGGACTCCACCCTAATCTTCCTCATTCAGACCTCTTCCATTCTGCCTGAACAACCGAAGGCACCGTCCTCCCCACCTCTCCTTGTACAGAGGGAGGGCAGCCGGGTCAGGAAGCAGAGCAGGACTCAAACCCAGTTTCATTGACATTTCAATCTAATAACGTATCACTGCCCTGCTTCAAACTCTGGCTCCTTACTGCTTCAGAAATAAGTACCAAACTCCTTGCTATGCCCTGCATATTTGGACTCTTCCCTTCCCCACGCTGCCTCAGCCTCTTACCAGCAAGTTGGCTCCTGCCCCTGGGCCTTTGCAAATGCTAGTCCCTCTGTCCAGCACGTGTCTCCCTCTTTTCACCCACTTAACCCTGACTCCACCTTCAGGCCTCAGTTCCTTCGAGGAGGCCTTGCCTGACTTCCTCACAGGCCCCATTGAGGAATTCCTCCTAGCACCCAGTTGATGCTGTTCCTGGAAGCATTTCCCTGTCTTGTGCTGGACAGCTATGTGAGGATAAGGATCCTGTCTGCTCGACTCCCCATTTCTGTCAGTTCCGTGCAGCGCCTGGCATCTACTAGGTGCTTAAGAAACATTTGTGGACGAAATTAATTATGTCTAGTTCATGTGAGTCCCTGTCCCCAAATTAACATGCCTTGATCAAAACAGCGTTCATTACATGGAAACCAATTTGGCAATAAACTATTTTAAAAAATGCAACATTCATTTCTCAAGGAGCCAGGTGCAGCGGTAGAGGTCCTTCATACTCAAGATCTGGGGTGGGGGGATATTAATGGGCGATAAAGTAAAAGGGCTCTGCACAGACGTCCCAACCAGGAGTAGACAGCCAAGACAAGCTAGAGCTGAGATGTGGGCCTGGGTCTGTTTTGACTTAAGCCATTCTGTGGCCTCTGAGGCTACAGCTGGCCCAGTCTCCCTGGGATTCACCCGGCTGGGTTTGCTCAAGGTGGTCACACAGCCAGAGGAGAATGTTTGGCGTTCTTTGCCCCTGAACTTACCAACAGAGTCCTGGAGAGAGACTTCTTAAGCATAGGAAGGCTGCCTAAGTGGAGAGGAGAACCCACACCCGGGGATTTCTTCCTTGCCAGTGAGCGTGCTGGAAGCTGGCTCTACCAACTAGCACACAGGGCTCCTGTGTGTGAATCTGTAAAAGGCGCCCCCTTCTGGTGGGCACAGCCTCTTAGGCCCACGCTGGGAAAGACTGCATTTCTTTCCTTGCCAAGGGCTCTTATACAGTGCACAACCTGGACATCCTTATACTAGAAGTGCCTGGAGCTCCGCCCCACTGGGTGGGGTCCCCACTACTCTCTTGATGCTGACGATGGATCTTGCTCTTCCTTCAAGGGGACAGGGAGCCCTTCCGGAAAGGACTTATAATCATGCATACGGGACATGTGGCCACATGCAGCCACCTGCTGCCTTTGTTTCTTAGACCCTGGGAGAGAGAAAGCCCCAGAGAAAGCCCTCTGGGAGATTTACATGGCAGAGATAAGACACCGGCAGGTCCAGAAATCACAAGGCCCACAGAGAAAATATCAGCAAAACTCAGCACCAACTTAAGCTGCCTCATGGAAAACCATCAAAGCTTAATAGTAGGGCATGAGGACCGCAGCCCACATCACAGGCTGTCACCCAGGTGGGAAGGGTGACATGTGGCTTGTTGGGGTCTTCAAGGAGACAGACCCTTGGTCCTCTCAGAGAGACTGCTGCATGTCCTGCACTTCTGCATTGAGTCAGGAGCCCAGAGGAGGCCAGGGCTGGCTCAAGGTCACCCAATGGCCAGCTGGCAGCGGGCTGGGCTTGCACCAGGTCTCCAGGCTCCACCCTCACTCCAGACCCAGATCTGCTGGCGTGGGGAGGAGGGGTCTGGTCTTCCAACTCGGGCCCTCCCAGGGCACAGAGGGACTGTTCTTTGCAGATCAACAATCCCCCTGTCCACCCAGTGCCAGGCTACAGCCTCCCTCGGGTCCTGCTGACGAGGAAAATCTGGTGCCAGCGTCCACAAATATGTGTGCCTTCTGGAGGGAGGAGGCAGCAGGCCCTCTGGCCAAGTGGGAGGATTTAAAGGCCCAGAGAGAAGCCGTGGGGTAGGGGCAGAGCAAGCTGCTGGATGTCTCCTTTAAAATATGGTGTGGGGAATAAATACACTTACACACACACATATATATCTCCTGAATATTTCTGACCAGATACCACAAAAATGCTTTTCATATTTGCCCTGAGTGGGAGGTGAGGGGCCTATGCAGTTTTTGTTGTATCTTCTTATAATGTTGAACATTTTTACTATGTGCCTGCTTTCCTAAGCAAAGAGTAAATAAACTCCTAGAAATAAACCAGAAATAAAGGGCCCAGAAAGAAAGCGAAACAAGGGAGCTCTGAATTTCAGAGGACAGAGGGAGCTCAAGTATTGACCTTCCCTGTAAAACAAAAAGCTGAGGGGCACCTGGGTGGCTCAGTTGGTTGAGTGTCTGACTTCAGCTCAGGTCATGATCTCGCAATTTATGAGTTCAAGCCCCGCGTCGGGCTCTGTGCTGACAGCTCAGAGCCTGGAGCCTGCTTCAGATTCTATGTCTCCCTCTCTCTGCCCCTCCCCTGCTCACGTTCTGTCTCTCTCTCTCTCAAAACTAAATAAAGATAAAATAAATAAATAAGTAAATAAAACAAAAAGCTGAGATTACCAGTGCTTACTGGGACTCGAGCCATGTTGGTGGCCCCTTCATGCACTGTTGTACTTCCCAGCCTCGGAGTGACGCGAAGAAGGGGAACCCTATTATTGCCACACCCACGACACAAACCACTGCCCAAGTCCTAGCCTGGCTAGGCTGGCTTGTCCTGGCCTAGATCAAGGCTGGTTCTTGCTCCTCAACTTCTTCCCAGGGACCTAAAGTTCTCAGAGAGCTCTGGGGCAGAGCAGCACTGCTCCAGAGGGAATGTGGCTGGTCGGGCAACCCGGGGGAGTCCACAAGCAGTGGTGGGAGCACTGCCTACAACTTCCTGGGCCCTGTAGGCAGGCTGCCAAGACGCTGCAGGGCCATGCTCTCAGCCCAGACCCCTGCTGAACCTCAGTTTCCTTGTCTATTACATGGGGGACACTTCCCTGGTTTGTCTGGTAGGAGTAAAGAGTCCTCCTACTCTAAGGGGAGGTGCCTGGCACCTAGAAGGTGCTCAGTCCACACCCACTTCCTCTCTCCTGCCCTGCCCTGATAATTCCAAGAGCAGTAAGGCTGCATCCTGAGGGCCACTGCCTGGGGAAAGGCACCGGGATCTGGAGGGCTGACTGGACATTGGCAGTGACCCCGTCTCTCTAGTGGGCATGCTCTGGACACTGGAAAGGGGGCAGAGCCCCTTGGGAGACGGATGGGCCGGGGGCCTGAGCCTGTATGTGAGCTCAAGCAAGCTCACAGAGCGGCCTGAGATTGGCAGGTCCCTGTGGCAGGCTGTGTCCCTCCACCTCCTACCGCCACTGCTTCCAATGGACCCAGATGCAAAGGGCTTAAGGGGAGACATTTATTTTCTAGACGCAGGTATCCAGAGGTGGGCAGGAAAGACACAGCCAGGGGTTACCCTGGCCCTCCCTTACCTTGGTCCAGTGCCCTGGGTGGGGGTCTCCTGCAGCACGCAGCGCAGCCTCGCTGGCCCCTGGGGCCCTGTAGATGAGCGTCCTCAGCCCTTCCCCAGCCTATGCAGTGGCCAGCATGGGTCATAAGCCCTTGGCCTCTGCTTAATCTGACAAAGCCCTCGTCAGCGCCAGTGGGACACGTGATGGCCACAGCCCCACAGACCTGTTTGGCAGGAGTGGCAGCTGGCCCCGTGGGGGGGTTGGGGGAGGGCTGCTAGCATAGCCCGCCCTGCCCTCAGGGGCTGTCCCTGATCACCACACTCCTGAGGCCCTGAGCTCCTGCCTGCTACCCTGGAAGCCACCCTGGGCTATGTGGAGGGGGAGGGAGGGCAGATGGGGGGTGGAGTTCTCAGCAAATGGTGCTGGGTAATGGCGTGTGTGTGTGTGTGTGTGTGTGTGTGTGTGTGTGTGTGTGTGTGCATATTTCGAATAGGATCCTTATCTCACACCACATGAGGATCAATTCTAGGTAAAGGTCTGATGTAGAATAGACTGAAGAATATTCATGGCCACAGAGTGGGAAAGGATTTCTTAAAATAGAAAACGTTCATAATAAAGCTTGAGATAAATCTGCCGGCTTAAATTAAGAACTCTGAAATGGGGGTATCTGGGGGGCTCAGCCGATTGAAAGTCCAACTCTTGATTTTGGCTCACGTCCTGATGTCACAGCTTGTGAGTTAGAACCTCGGAGTCAGGCTCTGCGCTGATAGTGCAGAGGCTGCTCGGGATTCTCTCTCTCCCTCTCTCTCTGCTCCTCCCCTGCTCACACACTCTCTCTCTCAAAATAAAAACATAAACTTAAGAAAAAAAAAGAACTCTGAAATGAAGATGTTCACCCAAAGACCCCAGAAAAAGTAAAAATGGCGAGATAGTTACGACATACAGAAATGATCAAGGATTCAAGTCTCGAATGCCAATAGAACCCCCCCCCAATCAACAAGAAAATAAAAAGCCCAAGATGGGCAAAAGCACTTTACCAAAAAAGAGATCCAAATGGCCAATAAACATACAAAAATGACCCAACCTTATCGGCAATGAGGGAAATGCAAGTTAATACCACAGAGAGACACCATTACACACCCACCAGCTGTGCAACAATGGCGAAGACTAATAACAGAAGGTGTCTGGAGAAGGGGGCACAGTGGGGGGGAATGACCACGTGGTGTACTTTATGACCCAGTTAGAGGTAATGTCCTAGAGAAGGGTACGCCATGCACACTAGGGCACAGACAGGTTCAAAATCAACAGCCCCAGACTAAAAACAACCCACATGTCCATTGCAGTAGACTGGGACACATACACCACAGCCTAGTGAGATGAGGGCTACTATACAGTACTATACAGCAGCGACAAGGACAAACCACAGTTAGGACTGGAGGGGTCACAGAGCTGCAGCTTCAAGCCGAAGAAGCCAGATCCAAACAAATACCTACAGTCTGCGTCTATTTAACAGATAGCTCGAAAATAAGAAAAGCAAAATGATAAAGAATTGTTCAGCCGGGGCAGCTGGGGGGCTCAGTTGGTTGAGTGTCCGACTTCAGCTCAGGTCATGATCTCATAGTTTGTGGGTTTGAGCTCTACGTTGGGCCCTGTGCTGACAGCTCAGAGCGTGGAGCCTGTTTCGGATTCTGTGTGTGTGTGTCTCTCTCTCTCTGCCCCTCCCCCCACTGCGCTCTGTCTCTCTCTCTCAAAAATAAAAAAAACCTTAAAAAAAAAAGTTCAGCTGGGCGGTAAGACAACAAGAACAGAAGTCTAAATGGTGAGACTCTTTGAGGGGTGATGGTTGGGAAAGAGCACAAAGTGGGGCATGGGGGTTTCTGGCAAAACTCAGTCTCTTGACCCAGGTGGTAGGCACATATATGCATCTCTAATTTTCCTTTAAGCTGCTGCATAGAGATCTATCCACTTTCCTGGGTAGCAGGTTATATATCACATTTAAGTAGAAAGATATATGTGACATTTGTAGAGAGGGGATAGGTGGACACCCCAAGCTGTGCTCGCAGAGCCACAACTGGCCACACCTCAACCCAATAGCTGCCCCAGCCACACAGGACATGTGAGCTGCCAGGGTTCATCCTACCCTCTCATTTTGGAGACACGTGCCAAGGATCAGAGAGAGAAAGGAACTTGCCCAAGGCAGCACAGCAAGTTGGGGCCAGGACCGGAATCCAGGTCCCAAACCAGGGTTCCCCTCCTTTTCCTTTTGGGTAAATTTTTCCCATTGCAGATCACCTTGAACACCAGTGAGGGCAGATTCATTCTTTGTAGCATTTAGCACTCTCTGAAATTTTCTTTATTCCCTTATTTATTCACTGTGGGTCTCTGGGCACTAGAACAAAAACTTGTGAAAGGAAGGGCTTTTTGTTTTGCTCCTGTGGTATCAGAGTAGGTGCTCCACAAATATCTGTTGTTGAATGAATGGAGCTGACATTTCTATTTGGACTCTGAGGTCCTAGAAATACTTAGTGGCTCCTGTGATATCCCCAAAGGAGAAAATGAAAAATAACTATGACATTGACACACTTTGTCAGAATTATTTTCATAACTGTCTTAGGCAGCTGGTACTATCATCACCCCTATCTTCAGGAGGAGGAAACTGAGGCTCAGGGAGGTCTAGTGAAGTGTCCAAGGTCACAAAGCTAGGTTGTTGAGAGCTGGCACTTGAATCCAGTCCCAGAGGCAGGCTGGCCCTCAGCCAGTCCACATACAGGGTCCACGTATCAGGATCTGTGTGCCTCAGGCCCTCCTGCCCCCCCCCCGTCCCTCCCTACCCCTCCCCATTTTGGGTGCTAGTTACAGCTTCCAAAGTGTGTTCTCATCTCTTCTAAACTCTGGTCCAGAGAGGGGAGGGACTTCTCCAAAGTGGAGAGCTTGTTCAAAGCTCTCTGCCCTCAAGTTTCCCAAGGTTGTGTGACCACCAGTGACCCCAGCACTGCTCGTGGATTTGCTGTAAGACGTTCAATTTCCGTATTGCTTCACTTCATAACCAAATCCATAACCAAGCCCCTTGGCTAAGTCCAAAAACTGGTCCTAGTTTCAGATCTGGATTAGCTGAATAATGAAATGTTCCCATAATACCCCCAGGCAACTGGCTTTTTAAAAACACCCTGGCACTTAGCATTTTTACAAACCTGTATTATGATCATGATAGCTTTCACCAAGCCCTCAGATAATAATTAAAAAAAAAAAAATCATTGGTTCTGGGAGTCTTGGAGCTACAGTGAGCCTCCAGGACATACAAAGCAACTGAGAAACACAAATCTGATCAGCCTCAGTCTGCATACCTCCAGTGAAGGGAACTCACTACTTCTTGAAGGTGGCTTGTTTTTTGTTTTTGGATCCAGCTCAGTTGAGCACAACAAAAACTTTTATTATCCACCCCCCTCCCACCCCCCACCATACTAGGGACTGGAGATGCCTCAGCCACTGTTCGGCCCTCAGGGAGTTTAGTCGTGAGGGATTGTGCCATCCCAACAGAACGAGAAGCACAGCACAGGCTGGGATTACCTTCTAAAGAGGCAGCATGTGAGGCCCAAGCTTTTATATCCCTGTCACATATGGCACGTGGATTTATGTGGGTCAGCCGGGACTCTGGGCTCACTCAAAAGCCCCTCCCAGAGGAATGCCTCCCTCAGAATATCTGGGCATGAAAACGGGCAAAGTGTGGGGCTCTAGGGGCCTAAGGAACTGAAAGGATTGTCATCCAAGGTAGGCGGGAGGGTGCAGCATCCCCGATCGTTCCCACCGGCCTGTGGGATTGACACCATTGTTGTCATACTGTGCTTCCAGAACCTGCATATACATCGATGGATAGGTTTGTGGTTTTCCAGATGAAATGAAATAATATATATGAGAGCCACTGTGCTGGGGTCTGGCAAGATGCTTAAGATATGTTCACTGGGTTTGGGCTGCAATCCTGCTAGGTCAGAAGGCCAAATACACGCAGTTCTTCGAAGAGTCGCTGAGAACTTAGCTGCCTGTGTCCTGCCTTCCAAAGTTGGCACTTGCTGAGGCAGCCCTACTGAACAGCCTGGGGGGAGGGGGTGCCCGAGGGGCTTTTTCAAGTCTAGCGTCTCACCAGGGGGTCTAATCCAGTCTTACCTATGCCCCAACACACTATTCTGCTCATCGATAAGGGCTCACCTTCCGGGAGGACACGGGGACTCAGGGCAGGCTTTGCCCAAGCAGTGACATGTATAAGAGAGTAAGAAAAAATGAACAGAGGTTTCTAGGTGGCAGGGTGGGGTATGCATTCTTGCGGGAGCCAGGACCCAGGGGAGGCTGGGTCCAGTGGAAAGACGGCAGGCGCGAGAAGACGCTGCTCCCGAAAACAGGTGTGAGTTACACTTCAGACAGCTCTGAGTTCAGGGGCCCCAGTCCACATGGACCTCAGCAACAGGATAGGGCTTGGCCTAGCCTCTTTTATGCAAAAATCACTTCTGGACAGGAGCAAATGATCCCATCTCCCACCCCCATCCTCCACCCTGATTCTGAGATGCCGCTTGGAGGGAGACTTCCCTCCAGATCAGATTCATAGGCTCCCTCTCTGCTTGCACACCCTGGTGACAGGGAGCCTACTATGAAAACAGGCTGTCTGTGCTCTTTTAGAGTAACTTAGTGTAACCCCCACCCCCAATCCCAGTAGTCAGAACACTGGTGTGGGAGAAAGCTGAAGACGCAAAGGGTCTCAAGTTCTGGCTGGGCCTTGGCATTCCCCTCTGCACAATGTAGAAGGGGCATGAGAATATCATGCGGGGTGCTGTGGGGGCCAGCAGGCCAGGCGGGCAGGGCAGGCTGGTCAGAACAGCGGCTGGAAGGGCAGGCAGTCACAGGCACTTTGAAACAGCAGCCTTGAGAGAGGATGGCAGTTCTGGTCACGAGACCGGAGATTACTTAATGTTTGCACAGTGTGCAGGAGCTGAGTCCCCTGAAGAAGAGGACACCAGTCCCCTTGCTTGTCTCTCCACTGCAGGGACCTCTGTGGGAACAGCGAGTCCTCTGAGTGTTCCCAAGGCAGCAACTCCCCAAGGATGGCTGGAGAGCTGGAGCTGGGGACAGCGGGAGGCTGTATGACCTTGGACATGTTCCTGCCTCTCTTGGGCCTCAGTTTCCCCATCTCTCATAAGGGGTTGGCACTCTCTTCAGCTCTGATGCTCAGTGTCTTGGCTGTGAGCATTGTGGCATCCCCCAGCCCCTCTTAGCTCTTTTCCTGCCTGGGGGCGGGGGGAGAGGAGCTAAGGAGGGTGGGGCTGTTTCTCTTCTCTCCTTTCAAATCCAACTGCTGGGCTCTGGCCAAAGGTGGGGACAGAGGCTTGGCCTCCTCACCAGCCCAAGGGAGGAGTCAGGCATAACTGGGGACAGGGTAGGGTGACCAGAAGGGGCATTCCCGTGTCACCTAGGTTCAGAGTTGCTCCAAGGGGCCGCACAGGCCAGCTTGTGCAGTCTGGTGGGGACTGACCCCAGAGTCAGGTAGCACCTTGTCAAAGTGCACAATCAGACTCTTGCTCCCTAGAGCAGGACAAGTGCTTCCCCTCTCCCTCACCCCCCCTCCCACCAACTATAGAGCATGCTCAGAGTAAAATGTGCAAAGCTGACCAGGCAGAGCTGACTGCCGTCCCCAGGAGCCTATCTTATGGACAGGCCCGGGGGCGGGGACACCCACTGTCGTCTTTCTGCCGGTCTGCTCCAAGAACAGATCAGCTGTGACAGTTGAGGGCTTGGCAATTTAAAGTGGCAAATGCCTGGCAGAAACATGGGGGGGGGGCGGTTCCCCATGACTGGGTAAGGGTGGAGAGGGCCTCTGCTCACCCCTGGGGCCAAATGTCCCTCCCCTCTATAGTACCCAAGGCAGTGGTATCAGACAGGGCAAGGGTCTCCCACACCCCAGAACCCCTGGCCCAGGAGGGTACCCCCTCAAGCTGTCCTGACACCTGAAACAAGCCCACCAGTTCTCTGACCACTGCTGCCTCCTGTCCTCTTTGGGACTGGGTCCAAAGACTGCCACTGCTGTTCCAGTCCTCAAGCACCGCCACCTACACCGACTGCCATCTACACCGACTGCCGGCTCCTGGGGGGCCTGCTCCCCCTGAATAAAAACCGACCTCTTGCCCACGTGGTGGCAGGAGGAGGGGCTGCCCAAGGTCACACAGAGGGTCAGGGGCAGGGCTGGATTTGGACCCAGCCCCTCCGGCAGAGCCAAAACTCCTTGCTCCTTCCTTGGACGCCTCTATCTGGCTCCCAGCAAATTCCTGAGATGCCTCAACCTCCCGCCCGCCCGCAGGCTCCGACCCGGGATGCATGGCGCGTTTTCTCTGCTGAGAAGCAGGAGCTAGGAAGAGTAGGGACGGGGTGGGAGAGGGCAGCTTCGCCACACGACCCTCGGGGCCTGGATTTACGGTTCCCGGCGGGAGACTGCCAACTGCATAGACACAGAAACTGAGCAGCCTGAGCCCCTCTCCCCACAAGATCGCGCCTTTAGCATCCACAAGGTTTTGGATAAATGGTCCGCATAGCCGCGGAGGCTGAATCTCCTGCGTCCTCACCGATCGAGTTCCAGAGAACGACAGCCGCAGAGCCCGGGCCCAGAAAGACTGGCGTTGGCGCACCCCAGGCCCTCCGGGCCGCCTGCGTAACCCTGGCTTCCAAGGCCGAGAGCCTGGCGGCCTCTGATCCCCCAAACGTACAACCCAGTGGCCAGTGTCCTCCCCGCCACTGCGGCCTCGGAACCTCCTTCCCCGCCGGGCTCCGCGCAGCCTCCTGCGATCACCCCTCCTTCCCCCGGTTCCCAAGAGCTGCTCGCGCGTCCGTGTAGCTGCGGTACCGGGGGCGGAACTGCCGCTCAGGCCTTTCGGCGGAGGGGACTCCAGGCTGCAGTCCCCATAACCCCCAGCCCCGGGCTCGACCACGCACCGCACCGGCCGCCGCGTGCGTCCCCCGCCGGCCCGCCTCCTACCTCGCGGGTCCGCCT
>NC_043711.1:57449250-57561572 GCF_006229205.1 Suricata suricatta
CCCCACCGCGTCTGGCCGGCGGGGCGCGGGGGGGTGGGGGGGGCTGCGAACCGGGGGCGCCAGCAGCCAGTGCCCTAGCGCCGCCGGCCCTTCTGCTCTCTCCGCCACTGCGCGCCCTGACCTTGACTGAGGCCTCTCCACGCCAGGCCTCAGTTTCCCCCCTTGGAAAGGTGTATGTGTGGGGGGGAGGGGGAGAGCGGTGGGGAGGATGGGTTCCGCCCTGGCCGCCGACGTCACCCGAGTGGGGACGAGGTGAGGGCGCTCGGGTTGGCGCGGCTGCTGCGGTCCAGCGGCCGGGGAACCGGGTATACACGGTCCAGGCGCGTTGGAGGGGGCACTGGGGCCCCAGCATTTCCCTCAGACTTCCCAAGACCCTCAAATAAGCACCTAGTAACCTCGGCCTCGGGCCAAGTCTCTTGGCCCCTCCCACGGAGAACTGCAGCCCCAGGAGGCAGGCAAAGCCCAGGCCCCCTCCCCTACGCCTTCCCGGTTCACAGATGAGAAAACAGGCTCAGAGAGGGGCAGCCACAGGTCCAGAGTTGCACAGCGGGTGGGGGCTGCTCACACCTGCCCTGGCGCCACGTCTCTCTTGAGTCCCCTCCAGGACACTGCGCCCCTCGCAGTTTGGGAGTAGTTTGGGGATGGGCCTCAGTGGTGTGGCGACTCTCACAGAGAATGGGGTGGCACAGTCAGAGAGAGGGACCCAATACCTGGGGAAGAAGTGGCATAAATAAGAGGCTGGGCCTGAAAGGCACAGGAAAGGGGCGATGCTCCAGGAGGACGGTGCTTAAGGATAAAGCAAGGATGGGAACGCGCACTGCCCAGTGTGTAGGGGAGAGAAGGCGGGTTCTGAGAATGTGAACACCACGCCAAATAAAATCATCTTCGCTCCTAGGCAGCAGCAGGGAGCCCCCCCCCGACCAGTTTGCAGCCGGGGCGTCCGCGGTTTGGGCTGTGTTTTCCGAAACGCCCCCTGGTGGCCAGAAGGGGCGACGCAGGAGGCCAGAGAGACGTGTCTGCAGTGGTCCAGCTGTGAGGAAGCCGGCTTAGTGATGTAATGAGTCAGGAGACTGGAGTCTTTGCGGGCCCTGCCACCCACGGGCTGCATGACCTTGGGCAAGGCACTTCCCCTCTCTGGGCTGTGGGAGGGAAGGAGCCTGATTTTCAGCTCTGATACCTCATGACCTAGCTATCGGGGCCAGGTGGGAGTAGGCAGTGGATCCAGCAAGGAAGAGCCAGATCAGAGGCGAGGGGTGGACATTTTGTTCAGTACTTTATGGGACTTAGTTCATTTCCTGGTGGTAGAAACTACTAACCTAATTTTACAGACAAGGACACCATAGCACAGAGAGGGTAATTCACCTTTCCAGGCTCAAACAACTGCTAAGTGTCTGAGTTGGGATTTGAACACAGACCTATGAAAAAAGGGCACATGACCACCTCAGTCTCTTGCCTTGCAGCATTTATGGAGCACCTAAGGCATTCTGGAGTATACAAGGCACTAGTGACAGAGAGATGAATAAGGAATAGTCCAGCTCCTGGTGGCTTTTCCTCACCTCGTGAGCCCTTATTGATGCTCACAGCAAACCAGACAGTGGTCACAAGGAGTGGACTTTTGGGGCAAAGCATGTGTCCCCATTCTGAACCTCCTGTTACATTCTTCTGTATGTTGCAGGTTTTGTCTTTAAGAACCATGAATTAACTTTATAATTCCAAAAGTATATTTAAAAGAGTGTTTAAAGGAAGAAAAGATGCTTGTAGTTTTAATAAGTGACAATGTTCTACTAGAGAAGCCACCTCCTTTTGTTATCAGTGTCAGGAGTGAGTGACCTGGCTAATGGGAAAGCAGATGAGGGAAGTGAGAGTGGCGAGGGTTCTAGAAACTATTCAGCTTGGGAGAGTCCTATCACCTTTCTGAGCGTCATTTGAATTCATCTGTAAAATGAAATGAATGAGAAAATCCCTACCCTACCTCGCTTCAAAGAGGCTGTGCAGATCAACCATGATATTGTGTGAAAAGGTTGTGTAAAGTGCCATGGATGAACAGTTTTATCTCCAGAAACCATGAAGGAAAATATTAGTAAATTTAACCATGTGAACATCAAAACTTCTAAATGAAAAATACCACAAAGTTAAGGACACATGGCAAAATGATCTGCTACACAGATGCCAGAAGTTAACTGAAGAAAATGAGATGAACGGGAATTTTCCTGATACAGAAAGAGCTCTTTCAGATCGATAGGAAAAGATGGCTAACCAATCAGAAAAGAAGAGCAAAGGAGAGGAACACGCAATTCAGTGGATGATATTCAATCTCATTTGTGATTAAATGCATATTAAAGAAATATAGTCACAATAGAGCATGTGCGTCACTTTTTTTTTAACCTACCAAATTGGCAAAAATGAACATGTTTGATGTACTCTTGCTGCTGAAGGTGGAGGGAAATGCATGCACTCACACACACTGCTGGGTCGTGAGGGGTGAGGTAAGGCCACTTTTCTGAAGGGTGATCTGGGGGCGCCTGGGTGGCTCCGTCGGTTAAGCCTCTGGCTTCAGCTCAGGTCAGATCTCACGTTCGTGGGTTCGAGCCCCACATCAGGCTCTGTGCTGACAGCTAGCTCAGAGCCTGGAGCCTGCTTCCAGTTCTGTGTCTCCTTCTCTCTCTGCCCCTCCTCCTCTCATGCCTGTCTCTCTCTGTATCAAAAATAAATAAAACATTAAAAAAAAAAAGAAAGAGATGAAGGGTGATCTGGCAAAGCTACAAATACAAGGATAATAAGAGTCTTCTGTGTAAGATAAGCAAACAAAGGAGAGGAGAGGAGAACGTCCCATGTCTACAGTAGGGGACAAAGAGGCTGTATGAAGACATGTAAGCCGAGACCTTGTCCTGGGGTGGACAAATCTCCAACGTGCAATTTCACTGAAAAGTGCAAGGGATGGAAGACTGTGTATGCTACGACCCCTTTTGTATATACTTTTAAAGGTTATGCATATATGTGCATTGGAAGTTCCTAATTTTTCTCCCAAGAGGTTACATGCATACCCAAACAGTGATGACCACCCTCTGGGAGAAGGTGTGTGTGTGTGTGTGTGTGTGTGTAATGGGTATGTGAGGCGTCTTCAGTTTTCATTTTATACTTTTCTGAGGACTAGCTGGCTTTTAAAAAGTCACCAGGGGGTTCTTTGGACACACACAGAGGCTCATGGGCCGATAAAATCTTCTTGACATGCATTGGATGATCTTAGATTTAAAAAGCAGATAACTAGGGGCGCCTGAGTGGCTCAGTTGGTTAAGTGTCCAGCTTCAGCTCAGGTTTGTGAGTTGGAGCCCCACGTTGGACTCTGTGCTGACAGCTCAGAGCCTGGAGCCTGCTTCAGATTCTGTGTCTCCCTCTCTCTCTCTGTCCCTCCCTGCTTGTGTGCTTTCTCTCAAAAATAAGTGAACCTTAAAAAAAAATTTTAAGTAGATAACTAAATTAGATAACTTAGATTAGAAAGAGTAACTATTTGTAAAAATCACTATTATTATTATTATTAATTCTTATTATTACCTAACACGCACCAATGAGGGACTTGTTCAACAGATTATCATGAGGACACATCCATGATAGAAGCCTAGGCAGCTCTTTTTTTTTTTTTAAGTGTCTTCTACACATGGATTGATAAGGATCAACCTCTACGATAATTTTGGTAAGTGGGAAAAGCAAGGTGTGGTACAGGGTGCGGTGGGTTACTGTTTATGTAAAACAGGGGTCTTGTATACATGCTGGTACATGCATGTATTATCTCTGACAGGGGTGTTTAAGAAGCTGGAACCGTGGTACCCTGAGGAATGGCGTGGAGAACTGGGGCTGGGGTGGAAAGGAGGCTGGCCTTTCACTGAAATGCTCTGTTTAAAAATGTGTTTGCACCGTCTGCATGTATGACTGTTTTCTGAAAAGTACGTGGACAAAAACAATCATTTCTGAAACTAGGTGGGGAGTTTCTAAGGCCTGCTCTGACATGAGCTGTGACCTCAGTGCAGGACTGTGTCCCTCTGAGCATCAAGGACCCCTCTATCTAGTGGACAGGCAGAGCCAGATAAGAGTTCCGAGGCTCCATATGGTTCTGATACCAGCCAGCCCCAGCTCCTCACCAGAGGAGCCAGCCAGCTATGGAAAAGCTGCAGTCAAAGTACAGAGTTTTCCACCCTTGGACCTGGGGGAGCAGAGGCCAAAGGTCAGTGGCTCTGGGGACAGAGGCTTACATGACTTCTAAGACCCCTCCTGCCATGCCTATATGCTGTTCCTGTTTCTTCCTCCCACTCATAGGGCCCTGCCCAGAAACTCTTGGTTCATATTTCCTCCCCAGGTTACCCCTGGCAACGTCCCACATGTGGGTTCGAGGTCAGCTCCGGGGAGCAGGGACAGATGACACAGCGCTGGGCACCCATGTGGGGTTGAGACGTCAGTGGGGCAAAGCCTTATGCTGGGAAACTGAAACTCTTGCCCCATCCAGAGATCAGCCTTGGCTCCTTTCCACCTCCATCCCCACTGAGCATCTGGTTCATCCCTACTCTGCCCCCAGTCATCACCCAGCATGTTCTGTGGCTTCCCATCACCTACCAAGCCAAGTCAACATTCTTTGACTGGACATCCAAGGTTTGCACTTTCTGGCCTCAATTTACCCTCGTAGCCCTTCCCTTCATCCATTATGTCCCTTATTTAAAGCAGTTTTCAATAATACAGATTTAATCACATCCCTCTCTTGCATAAGACCCTTCTAGGGCTCCCAGTGACCTGTAGGATTCAGGTCTAAGTGTCGCCAGCTAGATCCCAAGACCTGACATTGACTGCCCTCCTGCTTGTACTCACTAATCTTTGTCTCACACTTTTCCTGGAGCTCTTCTTTCCAGTTTATCTCTCAACTCAGGCAAACAAAACCCCAAATCACCCCTCAGGTGATGGTAACTGCTGTGATAAGACCTCCCATTGGCCCAGATGACCCAGAGCTTTTGAGCTAAGCCCTAACTCAAGCCCTTGCAGATGGACGGAGGAGTGACCTCTAGAACAACATACCATGACCTTTTCCTCATTATAATACTAAAATCTCCATCCAAGGAGGAGCCCCAGCCTCATTTACATAACATGCAATGTGTGTACAGGCATTTTCTTTAGGGGGCATGCACTACCTTATGCCCTGTTCTACAAACGATGACAAGGCTTTCCTACCTAACTATTCATCCCAACCCTAAACAAAAGGAACCCATTCATCCTCTCTCAGGGAGTCATTGACTTGGAAGCCATTCCTCATGATCTTATTTGCTGCAAATAAAAGTTTTGTGTGACAACTCAGCCTGGTACAGCTTTGACTCATCCAAGAGCACACTCACTTTGGTTTGGTTACATAAACTTCTCAGCCTCAGAACTTGTTTCTGCCTTTTTGCCTAGCTCCATCTTCAGTGGCTTCCCCCAAAGTCAATGTATACTTAATGCCTTTGGAGTACTTTGTGCTATTTCATGAGACAAAGTATTGGCACATATGATTCTTTTGGTTCCTCAATGTATAAAGAGTTCTCACAAATAAACAAGAAAAAACCATGAACCACCCATAATAAAAATATCTGATTAGTTTACATAGGTAGTTCAGAGAAAAAGTCATCCATACGACTAGGAACATGCTTTTGTTAAAATGAAAGAGGGTTGTCATTTTCATGAAAATGATATTTAAAAAATTGTATTATGGTCAAATGGTTTTTCACAAAGGTGCTGAGAGAACTTACTAGAGAGAATAGTTTCTTCAGCAAACAGCATTGGAAAATTGTCTACATATATTTGGACTCTTCCCATCATACATAAAACTTAACTCAAAATGATCTAAATATAAGAGTTAAAACTATAAGGGCACCTGGGTAGCTCAGTCGGTTAAGTGTCCAACTCTATTCAGTTCATTATCTCACGGTTTGTGGGATTGAGCTGCACATTGGTCTCTGCCCTGATGGTGCGGAGCCTGCTTGGGATTCTCTCTCTCTCTCTCTCTCTCTCTCTCTCTCTCTCTGTCCCTCTCCCAAAAAAGAAACTAAAAAAAAAAAAAAAAAAGCCCTCTATGATTCTTAGAAGCAAACATAGGAGTAAATCATTGTCATCTTGGGTTAGGCAGCAATTTCCTAGATATAACATGATTTCTTAGATATACAAATATCTTAGATTTTTTCCCCTGGATATAATGATTTATTAGATACCAGAAACATAAGCAATAAAAGAAAAATGATAAACTGTACTTCATCAAAATTAAAAATGTTTACATTTCAAAAGACACCATCGACAAAGTAAAAATTTTAAGCCACACACTGGGAGATGTTTGCAAGTCATATAACCCAAACACAAAACCAAACCAAAGACCCCGCAAACACTTGCATTTAGAATATAGTAAGAACTCTGTGACTTAATAATAAGAACACAATACAATTTAAAAATAGGCAAAAAGTCTGAATAGGGTCTTTCACCAAAGGAGATACACGAATGGCCAGGAAACACATGAAAAGGTGCTGAACATCACTATCGGTCAGAGAGATGCAAAGCGAAGCCACAGTGACATAGCACTCCGCACCCACAGGAGGGCTACCATAACACAGACAGTAACAAGGGCTGGCGGGGGTGTGGAGATCAGAACCCTCCTACACCACTGGTGGGAATATAAAATAGCGCCACTACTTTGTGAAACAGTTGGGTGTTTCTTAAAACGTTAAACACAGAGTTACCATCTGACCCCTCAATTCTACTCCTAGATATCTACCCAAGAGAAATGAAAACAAATGCCCCTGTAAAAACTTATATGTAAATATTCATAGCAGTATTATTCATAATTCTCCTAAAGTGGAAACCACCCACATGTCCGTCAGCTGGCCTATCTGTACAATGGAGTATTATTGAGCCATAAAAAGGAATGAAGTACTGCCACATTCTATAACATAGCTGAACCTGGAAAGTGTTAAGCTAAGTGGAAGGAGCCAGACCCAAATCGGATGACTCCATTTATAATGAAATGCTCAGAAATGCAAACCTATAGAGACAAAAAGTAGATTAGCGTTTGTCAGGGACTGGAAGTTGGACAAGGAACTGACAGACACTAGAGATGGGGCTTCTTTTCAGGGTGATGGAGATAATTTAAGATAAAACTATAATGTGTATACAACTCTATTAATATCTCTTAAGAATCATGAAGTTGTGTGCTTAAAAATGGGAATTTTGTGGTATGTAAATGACCTCATCATAAAGCTTTAAGAGAACATGATGACTACGTTCAATGCAAGAACCTGGGTTAGGGAAAAATGACATAAAGGACATTATCGAGACAATTAGTAAAGGTGACTATAAATTGTATATCAGATCCTAGTATTGTATCCGTGCTAGACTTCTTAAATTTGGCTACTGAACCGTGTTTATATAACAAAATGTTCTTGTTCTTTGGAAATGGACACTGAAGTATTATTCAGGAGCAAAAGTCACCAGTGTAGGAGTGGGGCGGGGGGGCGAGGGCAGAGTGTCGAGCGGGACCTCGCCCCCCTCCCACCACAAAAAGCAGCCTTGGGCTAGCTCAAGTACTAGCTGCACAGACATGGCATACGGTGCCCCACCCCCCACTGCAATCCAGACGCTTTGGGGATTCCCAAGCTGGGAGCCCCTGAATTATTTTAGGGGCTCTTACATTCCATATGCACACCCGAAGCTGCTGGTAGACCAAACAAATACTGTTTCACACATTAACATCTTTCAAACCAAAATAGAAGCTGCTGCAGTGAGTAAAATTCATAGACTTCAAATCCATCTGAAATAGGTTCTCAGTGGCTTATTGTGATTTTTCAGCCAGGGGTACTGACCATGGGGGTAGGGAGGTTTTTCACAGCATCCTGCTTTTACTAGAAAAGCCTGGGGAGTGCAGACAGAGCCCCCTTGCTTCATAGTGGGGAAGGCAGCACTGGAGCAAGGGACTTGCTCCAAGAGGGGGTGCCCCTAGGGCTCCTCACTCAGCACATCTCAGGTCCCCGCTTCCCTGAGAGCGGGGTGGGTCAGAGACAGGGGCTGGAGGATGACCCTCAGGGCTGGGCCCCACTCCCACGCCGGCACCTTGCATTATCTGTCCCTCAAGAGCAGCGACTGGGTTACATCTGGGTCCCAGGCAGCCAGCACAAGGCCTGGGTGACCACAACATGAAGCTTCCAAAGGTGAGCAGTGATTTGGGCCCTGTGCACTCTCCGTGAGTATTTGTGGCTCCCTTTCTCACTCGATGGCTGGAATGCCTGGGCTGCCGTGCTTCCTTCCTCCAGTCTGGCTCGGGGACCACCCACTTCAGTGGGCACAGAGTACACTGTAGGGAGGGTACACAAACCGGGGACTCTATTTATGGGCAACTGACAAGTCTTTTCAAGGGTCGTTTTATGAGGCTGCTTTGAGGCTCTGCAAACGACGCCTTCAGAACTTGCTTTGCTCACCCTAACCTTTGTGAGTGAGCGAAGAGCCCAGCACCGTCCTAATGATATACATGCTGTGATCACAAAATATGCCCACAAATTGTCCCCATCCTAGTGCCCAGACCCCTCTGCAGCGGGACCTGTCCCCTCCTGCCCCTGCCCAGCAGGGGTTGATTTCCCATCCCCTTGGCCACATGGTGTCTTTGTACAACTGAATGTGGCAGAAGTGATGGTCATGCCCCAGGAGGCCTTGCACCTTCATGCTCATCTTCGTGGAATGCTGCACTTGGACCCTGGTGGGTAGAAGCTGGCTATCCCCTGGGGGCCATGTGGAGGGGAACTAAGGGGACTCCATGTGCAGAAGCTGGCTGCCCCCTGAGGGGTGAAGGGCCATGTGGGGGGAACCTGAGGTGCCTCAGCACCAACTGCAGGCATGTGCATGGGGCTGTCTTGAATTGACCAGGCTGGTGTCCCACGAGACCAGTGGAACCATCCAGATTTTTCTAACCCACACAATCATGCACAGTAAGAAATGGCTGTGGCAAGCCATTACATTTGGGGTGGTTTGAACATAGCCAAATGAAACACGTATGCCACACTCATCAGTAGTGAGACTGCTTGTTAGCTTGGAGCCAGCCTGAGGCCCTGGGAGCAGAACCACACACTGAAGTGCTCCCTGGACCCTCGGACCCTGGGCAGAGCAGTCTCTGAGGCTCCTGGGGGAACTCAGCTGCCTGGGCTCTGCTTATCTGCAGAGGGTTTCTGAATCAGGGCATACTTACAAAGACACCCGCCCACAGTCACTCTTGCCAGGCCCTCCCTCCCCCAGATCCAGCTTCTTGATCCTCCCTGCTACCCAGCTCCCCACCCTGAGGGCAGCAGACACCTCACAGACACTCCTCCAACTCCCAACTCAAGGGGAAGCTGGCAGACACAGACAGGGATCACGTATCTTCACGTGGTGAGGAGCTGTTGGCCAAGGACTTCACCTTCAGCAGACATACTGTCCAGAGGCACCCGATGGGGCCCTCCTCCCATACTGGCCCAGCAGCCATGTCCATCTTCCAGATAATAGAGCGGGGGTGGGGGAGGGGGTTGCCAGCTGGGGGCCAGATGCCACCTGGGAGGAGGGCACACACCCGAGTAGGAAGCACGTGACCATCTCTCCACTTATCTGACCCGCTACACTGGTCAGCCCTCCATTTCCCAAAGGAAAGCTCAATTCTGGGTCCCAACTCGGACGTGGCCACTTTCCAGCTAGCAAGGAATGTGAACAAGTTATCCGGCAGGCTTCCATTTCCCCACCTGCAAAATAAGGATAGGCATCCCCACTTGACGGGGTTGCGGGACAATTAAATGAGCACAGACTAGGGCTCGACACACATTCAGTGCCCAGATAGTGGCAGGTCATTATCATTGCCACTGGAAAACCTCCTCAGGCTGCCATGGCTCCTCCCCTTGTTTGTGCCCCGGCTCACCCAGCAGGTGTGTCAGGGTGTCGTGATGCAGCCTTGGTGCTCATCGTGGTCTACTTATCTGGGGCGGTTGTTACATAGAAATGTGGCCTGTTAGGTACTTCTTGACTGAAGTCGAGCCCAGAAATTTCTCCCTGTTTCTGGGGCTCCACCTCCTCTCCCATCACCCTTGGTCAGGAGCCCACAATGTACTAACCTTGCCATGGGATCCACCTTGACACCCCCTGCCCAGCCAAGCTCACAGAATCCCCTGGCCTGTGTGAGAATGGCTCGATGGTTTCTCATAGACCCTCCAGCTCTGACTTTCTGGATTTGCTGGGAAGCCAGGGGACAAAGCGATGACATACACTTCTATAGACTCATCCAGCCCTTTTCAGTGGACCAGGAAAGCGTAGGTCCCTCCACGAGCACATCTGATCTCCTCAGGGGGTGGGCAGAGCAGGGTACAGGTCTTGGAGTTCTTGGCTAGCTCTAGCTCCTGCCAGCCTGGGGTAAGATCCCGCCTCTGACATTACTGATGAACTTGGCCAAGGGACTTAACTTTACTCTCAGTTTCTTCATCCATAAAGTGTTACAAGTGGTGCAGAAACACAGACCCCCTTTGGGGTAGTGGGTAATAGGGTCTCACTTTAGCTGGAGGACTTCATCGTGCCACGGCCAGCATCTGCCTTTGATACCTAGGAAGGAGCCAGCATCAACGGCAGCCACACTAGTGCAGGATGTTTTAGGGACAAACATCTTTAGGGTTTCAGCACCAGATTTATATATTTATTTATTTTTTGTGTTTTGGACAGAAGGAGCCTGTGTTTCCTATATATCCTAGAATCCAGCTACAAAGTTTTTCCATGTCAGGTGTCAGTCATGTCCAACCGAGCCCCCAGGGCTGAGAAGCCCACCATGACATACAAGACACCGATACATGACACGATTGGTATAAAGGGCCCCACAGTGCCCGGCACACAGAGATGCTCCACAGACAACAGCTGGCATTATTACTTGTGTCACCAAGTCTCGGAAGGGGCTACAGACCGTGGAGCGGCAGTGGCCGGCCTGAGGCACATGCACTAGCAGTCCGAGCTGGGGTTTGTGTCCGTACTTGAAGATGAAATGTGGTTACTTATGTGGATCTCACAGGTTTCTGAAGTTTGGGGCTGAGCCCACCTGCCTCTAGCTGTGGTCCCCCTCTACCTCCACCACTACCTGCCCCCTCTCAGTCTGGGGCTCTGCAGCCAAGCAAGAAAGGTGGCTAGTGACCGCCAGGCTGCTGGACTCGGCCTTCCTCCCTTATCTCCCTCCATCAGCATTCACAGGTGGGCCTCAGCTGGTCCTGCTCCCAGCAAGCACTTAATGGATGAGATGGCTGTCCCTGAACAGCGACCCTCAGGCCCTCACACCTGGTGGAAGCAAGGTCCGGCCTACGCAGACTCACTCTCCCAGGAGGGGGTGCTGGAAGCCCCCAGCACTTCTCTTCTTTGAGCCTTAACTCTCTGGTGGCTATCTCCCACCCTGCTCCTCCCTCTGCCACCAGGCCCATCCCCTTCTCTCCTTTATTGTGGTGTCCTCTGCAGAGAGGCTCTGGCTGCCTACCCAGTTGAAGTAGCCTCCACCCAGTCATTCTCCCATATCAACCCATTTACATTCCTTATTGCCAATGTCTGAAAGCATCCTGTTTAGTTGTTTGCTTACTCAGTTCCTGTCTTTCTCCCCCAGGCAGCTCCAGGGGGCAGGGATATTGGTCTGATTTTCTTACAGCTTTAAGCAGTGCCTGGCACACAGTAGGTGCTCCGAAGATATTGTCTGAATGGTTTATGAATAGAATGACTCTCTTGGTCCACTCCCAGGGCAGGAAGAGGGGCATGGGAGCAGGGAAATGTCCAACTGCCCTGTGGGAAGGAGACAAATGAGAAAAACGGGCCATCCCCTGGGCTGGCATAGTTAGGCCTCTTAGTAACCTCTGAGGTGGTGATTAGTAAGCCCCTTCTAGATAAGGCAACTGAGGTCCAGAGAAGCTAAGTGACTTGCCCAAGGCCACACAACTGATACACAAGAAAGCTTTCTTTCTCAGAATCCACAGACATTCATCCTTTCTAAGAGTTCGCCACACAAAGGAAGAAAATGTAACAGCCCACATTTACTGACACCTCCTGGGCACTGGCTCAGGTACTTTTCCAAGGTCCACTCTGGGAGGTAATTATAGGTCCATTTTACAGACAGAAAACAGGCCCAGAGCAGCTCTGTGACTTGCCTAGGCCATACAGCAAAGGAGCAGCCCATCTAGGGTGGGTACTCGGGCTACCAGACTTCCCCATATGGTGAGGACAAAGTTACGACGTGCTGTGCCCCAACTGCCTCAGTTTTCCCTTTGTACAATGAGGGTGTGGGTAGAATAACCCCTGACGTGTATGATGTCATCAGGGGGGAGGGACTCTTGCCTGGGAAGCCTTAGAGCTGAAAAGGGAACTAAGGAGTGGCTGTTTCCCCATCCCCCCGCCCCACTCCCCACTCTGGCCAGGTGGGTGGTT
Source organism: Suricata suricatta (assembly GCF_006229205.1). Classification (NCBI taxonomy): domain Eukaryota; kingdom Metazoa; phylum Chordata; class Mammalia; order Carnivora; family Herpestidae; genus Suricata; species Suricata suricatta. The sequence goes on from NC_043711.1 coordinate 57,461,698, forward strand.
CCTGACCTTTGGTAACTTCCTCCGGAAATTCCCCAGGAAATGCCCCTGTGCCCACAGCCTCAGCCTAAGTCCAGCCTGCAGGCCCAGGGGCTTCACACCTTGCATCCTCCTGCTAAGACTGCCCAAAATAGAAACCAGCAGGCAAAATAATTAGTACGCTTGAGTGTGTGTGCAGGTGTGTATGTACACACATAGGCACGTGTGTAAACACAAAGTGCTGTTATGTGTGGGTGTGTGTGTGCATACATATACATGGGTATATTGCTGATTAGATAAATTTCTTTATCTACATATGAAAGCAGCAATGAAAGCAGGGCTGACAGGACACTGAGACAAACTGCACCTCTGTCTCTTGGGGCCCCTTCTCTCCCCTCTGCCTGTGCCACACCAGCCTCCTGCCCGAGCCTCTGCCTCTGGTCTCTCACTTGCCAGTCTGTCTTCCATTCAAGCTCCCAAGGCGTCTTCCTCAAACTCAGATCTGAGAGCTCCAAAGGGAGTGCAGCAGATGGTTAAAAATCCCAGCTTTGGGGTCCAGCAGATTCAGGGTCAGAGGCCGTCTGCTAATGGTGTGACTCTGGGCAAGTGACTTTATCTCCCTAAGCCTCAGTTTTCTCATCTGCAAAATAGGGATCATACATACGAAACCCTGCCAGATGGGCCCAACATGAAGCGATGACGCACATCAGGTCACCTAGCACAGACAACCTGACAGGTCTTCTCACGTCACAGTGGTGGGTGCTCAATGTTTTTGCCCGACCAGCCTCACTCACTCTCACTCCAGGTAAGGCACCCTAACTTTTTTGGGGATACCCCTCCACTCTTAGTCCATCTAGTTTCTGTCAGCTGACTCCAACTCTAACTCTAGAATATTTCACCCCCTCACCAAAGCAGCTGCTAACGGGATGGGCATGCGAGCCAAGCTAGACCTCACGGCGAGTCTGTCCTGTGTGCTCTGAGGGAACTGTTTCTACAGAGCATTCCCAGCTGTGAGATAGCGGAAACCTTCTGCTCCCCATTGTATCACCAGGGTGCAGTTCACCAGCTTTCTCATTTCTCTCTTCAAAACACTTGTCTTACCATCTCATTTAAGAAATAGATATACCTTGGATCAACTAAGATTTGACAAGTTCCAAATCTGGTTTTAACGCACCGAGCACATTTCCTGAACCTGAAACCTGACCAGCAGACACAGGGCTGAACAGCCAGTTGCTTGTCCTTGGGGGCCCTGGAGTCTGAACCAAACCATTTCCCATTTGACTCAAGTCTGTAGTCGCAAAAATGGCAATTTTTAAAAAATGTTATCATCAAACCGAAACTATTTCTTTTGCGTGGAGATGATAATCCTTGACATGGTTTGAACTATTTCTATGGCATTGGATATGGCACGCCCTCACTTTACAGACGAGGAAACTGAGGCTTGGAGGGATTATAGCAATGGGGGTGGGGAGGCTGGGATCTGACCCTCCGACTTCCTGTTCCCACTCCACATTCCTGTCCCTGGCTCATATCAGCTACAGGTAAATACACTGAGCGGGCACAGCTCAGAAGTGGCTTAAAAATTTGCCGCTTAAAGCTGGTCGTGCGTGAGCCGTGGCTCTCCACACCTGCTTCAGTGTGGGGGTCTCGGGGTTTGCAGTTCACACCTGGCCCCTGGCTATGAGGTGTCCCCTCTCCTGCAGACATTGGGTTTCAGATTTACTGTGCTTGCTTCCAGCCCAAACTCTGCCTGTGTGACAGGACTCTTAGTGGTAAGTCTGCTGGTAAGGTGTTTCAACATGTAACTGTTTTGAACAAGGTGACTTCCCCATATGTCCCTGCCATGCTTAGCATCCCAGTAGCCTCTTCATGGCAGATCAGAGGCCCGGCCAATTGGTAAGTCCAAAATTCTAAGTTTGTGGGGGGAAATAGGTTTGATTGACTTCCATAGACCTTCTGTTCCGGCACCTGTTTCGGTCTCTGCAAAGTGGGGCGGAGAAATCTCCAGGGGTTGTCAGGGAGCTGGAATGAGGCAACATATGGAAAGTTGCAGGCACACCGTAGATGCTCACCATGTGCTCCTTCTTTGCTGTGCTCGTTGCCTTGAAGCCAGAGCCACCTTTCACCCACATGTAGGCTCAGTAGGCCCCATCCTCCGCCTGTCCTGATCTCGGAGCTCCACTGGGAGGGAACTCCCCAGTATGGCCAGCCCCACAGTGTGTGGTCCCTGAAGCAGCCCAAGCACCATACTGAACCACAGGGCTCCTGCCCCCTCATTTCTTGTTCCCCAAGCCAACTCCTTCTTTGCTTTCAAAATCTAGCTCAGCTGTCATCTCTTCTAGGAAGACTCTGGGGAACACATCCTGATGTGAAACTGACATTACTCCTCTGGTCTCCCATTGGCTCTGGAGCTCACCCCGTGCTCAGCTCTGATCACTGTGTGGTAACTTCCTTATTTCCTGTCCCATCTCCCTCCCAGGGCACTGTCAACATCCCCAAGACAGAGACAATGTGTTGCTTGTGGTGACCTGGTCCTTGAGGCTGGCCTGTTGCTGGATTGGGGAGAATCCCCTCCATGCCAAGCACAGAGCTGGGGGCCCCACATGGAGCAGCCCTGCTTCTAAATGAAGCCAACAGGGAGGAAGGCAGAGGTAAGAGCTGAGGCATGCAAGCCCGTTACATAGAGTGAATCCCTGGGTCTAGCCATTCCTGAAGCAAGCCACACCCAGGACTTTCCCAGTTCCATGAACCAATGAAGCCCCTTTATACTTAAGCCTGTTTGATTTGGACTTTCTGTTACCTGTCACTAGAAGGGTCCTCATGGACAGATTGAGGCTAACCGGACATGCCCAAGGTCACACAGCTGAGAAAGTAGCAGAGCTGACTCACACCAAGATCAAGGCTCTCAATCTACTTCAGCAGCCTAACCCTTCCCGGAAGCCCCAGCAGACAAGTGCCTGGGTGCTCCCTGCAAGCTGGGCGCAGCCTGGACACCCCACTCTGCCTGGCTGGACCCCTCTTATATCTTCCCAGAAGTCACACTCAGCTGGCTTTCTGGGCATCCATCAAGTGGGACTCACAGCCGCTCCCTCACAGACTCAGGGAGAAGGCCCAAGGGCGCCTCACACTGGCCTGGACCATAGAGGACCTGCTCTCAACCATGCAGATAGTGTGCTCAGCAGACCCCTGCCCCAGCTCGGAGGGCCGCTGGAGCTGCACCCACAGCCTGCCCACGCCTGGCCAGGCCTCCCATTTTGGCAATAATGGCAGCTCTGGGCAGGGGTTTGGAAGGATGGGGGCAGGGGGCCCAGGGGAGGGGGTTCCTGACAGGATGAGACTGGCAGGCTCCTGGGAGATGGAGGGCCCAAGGTGCCTTCTTAGCCTCTGTGTCCTAACCAAGCCCAGTCCCCAGGGAAAAGGTCTGAGGCCAACCCTTGAGCCTCCACAGAGGCAGGCTCCTCAAGGTACGACAGGGGGAGGAGGGGACAGGCATAGAAGGCCCGTCAAGCTGAGTTCATGAGGTGCCATGAAACCGTCTTTCATGCTCAAGTAGGGGGAGGCTCAGGTGAGGCCTCTCACGGGCAGGGATGCAGAGCTGGGACGCAAACCAGGGCTCACTGGACTCTGACATCTACACGGCAGCAGGTGACTCAAAGGGTCAGGAGAAGGCAGATGTGACTGTTAGGTGTGAAAGACCCTAGTCAAAGTCAAGCTGTAGAGGGTTACGTTATACGTGAGACTTGGTCTGGGGACTTCCAGGTGGTTCAGGGGAAGGAGAGTCTCTGGAAGCCCCACATCCTTCCTCAGAGCCCGGACTCCCCCCAGGCACCAGCAAAGCTCAGCCCTGCCCAATGCATCTATGCTCAGAGCGCTAGGTGCCCATAGCCCTCTCCACTCACCGCCTGCTCTCTATGTTTTTTAAGTTTATCTTAAAAGAGAGAGAGACAGAGACCAAGACAGAGAGAGAGCCTGAGCAGGGGAGGGGCAGAGAGAGAGGGAGAGAGAGAAGTTCAAGCAGGCTAGCAAAGAGCCTGATAGGGGGCTCGGGCCCACAAAGCCATGACATCACGACCTGAGCTGAAATCAAGAGCGGGACACTTACCCCAGGGAGCCACCCAGACGTGCCCCTCAAAGCTTCCTGACTTGCCCTGGCCATTCACAGGGACAGGAATTGCTCATCAGAGATCCTCAGCGAGCCGGAAGAGGAGACTGTGGCAGAGCCTGGCTTCCCGGGCTCCTGGTCATGCTGTTTCTGCCCTCCCCTCAGGAGAGGCACTGGCACCTACCTTGCCAGGCCTCCCTGGTTTGCACCCCAGAGGCCGACAAAGGCAGGCAGCTGCTAGAGACCACTCAACTGGAGGCTGGAGCCCTAGGCTCTGGGCTGCCTGAGTGCCCAGAGTCTCACAGGGGGCACAGAGAGCTCTGCCAAGGCATCAGAGGAAGGCTCTATTGACCTGAAATCAGAGAGCTGCCCTGGGGTTCTCACCTCTGCAGCTAGGCCTACCCTGAGCCCAGCCTGGCACCTGGAGGCCAGTGGGGCAGACAGCTCCTTCCTTAGCCCTAAGGTCCAACCCACTGCAGGTGGAAAAACAGAGGCCCAAGTGATGGGACAGTCGTGGGATCGTTCACCCCAACCCCTGTACCCCAGAGACTGCAGGACGCACTGAGGGGCTTAGAGTCACTCTGGGTTCAAGCCCTGGCTCCCCACCTTCCACCTGCTGTGGGACACTGCACAGATGTCCTAACCTCTCTGTGCCCAAGTTTCCATATAACCAAACATGAGAGTTGTTCTCCTTTCCAGGACTATATTGAGGTTAGATGGGGAAGCAGAACTCAGTGGAGAATCTCCCTGAGGGGCAGGTGGCCCCAGGGCTCCCCATCTTGCCAAAGGGGATTTCCTGGGGGACAGTACCAAAGAGGCTCACTGAATTGCTCTTATTCAGCGTGTCCAGAGCTGCCCATTCACGCGGGGGCTGTCCCCAAAGTTCCTTCTGGCCCTGGGGACCTACAGACCCTTAAGATTTCACTCTGGATCATTCTGGAAAGAAGCTTCTGCTCCCTCTGCCCCTCGTGCCTCCTTTTGCTCAAAGTTTACACCTTGTGGGGTGAGGGGGTAGCAGTGGGGGGAAGGAAACTCCACTCCAGGAGCCTTCAGCAAATGTGCAACCTCTGTGGGCTTCAGTATACTCAACTGTAAAATGGGTGTGTCTGCTTCTCAGGGTGGTGAGAAGCACTAGGCCTAGGGCCAACCAGCCTGGGCAGGCTGAGGGACCCTAGACCTTCTGCCCCTACAAGGACCTGGGGCAGGTCTGATGCCCAGAGGAGTAAGATAACTTCCCTCCTGCAGCTTAAGCTGCCCTTCGAGGTGGCTGTGGGGAAACACCTGGGGCTTCAGGGTGGGCCTTTGTGCCAAACAGGCAGTGAGAAGAGGTCACAGAAAACGGCTCTAAGAAACACGGCAAATGTGATGGCAGCCCCAGAGCCCCTGTGCTGCAGCAGCCACCCTGACCACCGGCAGCTCTCACAGGGCTCCCCACAGCAGTCCCTCCCCCAGGCTAGATGGCCAGTACTCACAGTGTCACAGGGGAGAGGGTGGAGGTCTTCCTGGAGCCCCAGCACCCTGCCTGCCTCCACGGCCCCTGGGGACGAGCTCTGGGCCCTCCCCACTGCAGGGCCTGATGTCTGACTTCCTCCCTGCTCAGCCGGCATCAAGGAAACCACGCCCTGGGGAGAGGGTGCTGGGCACCCTGGGGCCCCTGCCCACCTCTGACTGGGCCCCAGACACTGCCCAGGGGCCTCCTTCAAGGTCTGGCCAGTCGGCACGGCCTCAGCAGCGAGGCCCCAGAAAGCTCTGGTCAATGAATAATACAGCTCCCTCCCTGGCCAGTCTCGTGTGGCCGATCATGTTTCAGGGCCGCTTGAGTTTCTGGTGAGGCTGCTTTGTTTGGAGTGCCTGCCCCGCCTGGATCTCTGGCCACAGGGGCACTGACGCTCTCACTGAGGGCTGGCCTGAGCCAGCAGGACAAAGGTGTGTGACAGGTGGCCCTGGAGGGATGCTGCCCTACGTACTCCGAAAGCAGGTCCGGCCCACCTGGGCCTGGGGTGGCGGGGGCCGGACGCTCACCCTCTTCTCCATATTGTCCTACTGGCACTCAGCTCCCCACTCCCACACTGAGGTGCCCTCCTGAAGAGCCCACCACCACTGCGCCTCTGCCTAGCCCACCCACCCCCACTCCTAGAGGCCCTGCCCAGGCCCCTCCTCCAGGAAGCCTCCTTGCCCCCATCTGGGAGTAATCTGTTCCCCTCTGAATTCCCGCTGCCATTGTCTGCCAGTCTGTCTCCTCTAGGTATCAATCATCGCCTCTCTTCTAGACAGCAGCCACCACCTCCTTGTTGGTGTCATGTCCCCCAAGCCCACACCCCACCCTCTTCACAGTCTCATTTCCTTACAGCAGCTCCAGTGATTGTTTGAAAACAGAAAGCACATCGTTTCATTATCCTGCTTTAAACTCTGCCCTGTTTCTTCCCCACCCCAGTGAACTCTCAAGTCCTCAAAAGGATCTGGCACTGGCAGACTTAGGGACTGCACATTCCTTCCCTCCTGGAGCCCTGCTGGGCCTCCTCCATGTGCTGTAAATACACTGGGTATGCTCCCGTCCCAGGGCCTTTGTACCTGCTGTTGCCCCTGCCTGGAATGCTCTTCCCCAGGTCTTCATATGCTTCCTCCTTCCTGCCACTCTCAACTCAATGCCACCCCCACAGACAGGCCTTTTTTTCTCTTCTTTTTCTTAAAACAGTTTCATTGAGATAGAATTCACATTCTATAAAATCTACCCATTTAAACTATACAACAATTTCAGTATATTTGGAGTCTGACCATCACCACAATCTAAGATTAGAACATTTTCAACATCCCCAGAAGAAGCCCTGTTTGCATTAAGCAGTCCTTGTCCCCTACCCCACCCCCTGCCAGCCCCCCACCCCTTGGCAATCACTGCTCTACTTCCTGTCCCTGTGGGCTTGCCTACTGTGGATGTCCACATGCCCGCTGGTCTTTTGTGGCCAGCTTCTTGCTTAGCATAATGTTTCCAAGGGCTGCCCCATGCTGTGACACGTACCAGTACCTCATGTCTCTTCGCAGCTGCATGGCATTCCCTCGGGTGGACAGACCCCGTTTCATCTGTCTACTCGTCAGCCAGTGGGAGGCTGGGAGAGGCCTTTCCTGACCACCCAAGCCGCATGCCCTCTCTGCTCCACTCACTCGATAAGCCTGCCCAGTTTCATCCTTTTGCCTTTAATCCCTGGCCAAAGGCGCCTTCACCATTTGGCTGTGTTTACGGTTTCTCTTGCACCCGAATTTACTCCATGCCATGGTCCCAGGGCGGGGCCCAGGCCTGATGCAGAGCAGGGGCCCAGCAAATACTTCCTGGCCGACTGAAGGAAGCCTCTTCCGGTGAGATGCCCGATCTCCCTGCCCAGCTCGGAGGACACATGCTGCCCTCACCAGGAAGGGCCTCACCAGTGACTCAGCCTAGGGACCGATAACTCGAGGCCCTGGAGCCCCAGGTTTCTCCTCTGTCCAGTGGGGGAGTGGCCTTCATGGGTAGACCTTAGCTGGCAGGATGTGAGACTGTACATAAGCCCCTGATGCAGTACCACCAGGGACAGAGCAAGTGTTCGACCCCACACAGACGGGAAGGAGGTGGATGGGCAATAGACCAGCATGGGGAGGGGCGGGGGTGAGGAGGACAGGGCTTGCCTGCAGGGCTGAGGCGGTAAGTCCCATGTATGAAAGAGTAGGGCAGCTGCCGGGAGTATCCATGCATGTTCCGGGCAGTGCCTGTGCCAGGGAGGTGGCGGCCCCGTCAGCCCTGCCCCATCCCGTGCTCAGCCCAGGCCTGTCCACAAGGGAAAGGAGGCTGGGAAGGGACTGGCAACCCCATCCTCAGCTTCAGGGAATTCTGGCCTTTGTAGGCTCTCCCAGGATAGTGAAGCAGAAGGGTGGGGGCCTGGAGAGCAGGAGTGGGGGTGCCCTCCCAGTGTGCGTGTGTGAGGGGGTGCATCATAGGAAGAGGGGTGTCAGCTCCAGCTGGGGGAGTATTTCTGTGTGTCAGAGAGGCCCAGGAATGGCTCAGGTGGGGAGGCAGTGCATTCTGGGTCCCAGGAGGTGGGTGCATGGGGCTTCCCACTGTGGAGCATCAGATGGCTAATTGTCAGGGAGGCTCCCTGGAAACTCCAGGAGACCCGGCAGCCAGCTGCTCCCCGGACCTCCTCCTCAGACTCACAGCAGCAGAGGATGGGTGGGGGGCAGAGGCCCCTGCCCCACCCCTACCAGTACCCCAAGTAGGCTGCTTCTGCCCACCAAGGCCCTCAAGGCACAAAACGCTCTTTCGTTCCTTAAATAACACCAGACGCAAAAGTGATTTTCCCACCTGGCCCCAGAGGCTCAGGATTACAATCACCACAGTCCAAGGCTTCTGACAGATGAGGCCTCGGAGGTCGCTGCTCAGAGACAGGGCCACGTGGCACCCTACCTGCCCCAGCCAGGCCTCCGGGCCTCGACTCCTTCAATCCCAGAACAGCCCTGGAAGTCACTCACTCAACAGAAAGGGACTGAGCCAGGTTTCGAACTCAGGCAGGCCTGACTGCCAAGCCCGTTTCCTTCCTACTCCATCATAGAGACTCAGAGGGAAGACGGGGACGGGCATTGCAGGAGATGCTCCGCTGGGCGCAGGGCCAACAAGACCCATCCGTGAGCTTTCTAAGAAGCACCTAGCTGGCACCACTCTCCTTGCATTACCGGGAACCCAAGGAAACAGGCCCAGAGTGGGTCTAGCAGCTCGCCCCAAAATGTACGCCATACAACCTACCGTTGTGCTTTGTGGCCTGGCGTTCTCCTAGGTGTCCAGTCCTTCCTCAGAGGCCTGGGGCCCAAGTCCTGGAGACCCTGCTCCTGGCTTCTGGGCTGTAGTCACAGCCCCTGGGCAAAGGGCCAGAGGTCTGGCTGGCCAGCCGGCAGCCCGCTCCCCACACACACCTCTTGCTTTTCCAGATGTGAGCGGGTCCGGGCCAGGGGCGACAGACTCAGGCAGAGGGGAATCTGAAGACGCAAGTGGAAAACTATGTGCTGTCCTATCGCAACCCTCCAATTTGTCACTGTGGCTGCCGCCTGCCCCGCCTCAGGCCGCAGACCTGCTGACTCAGGTCTTCCCTGGCGGCTGTGGTGACTGGGATCCCGCTGGGGGCCTGCTCTGTCCATCTGTCTGCTGGTGTGACTCGGGGTGCAATCTCCGCCCTCCTGGGGGCCTCCTAACAAAACGGGGCGGGGGGTCCAGAGAGCAGAGCAAGTCTCCCGGAGCCCCTGCCCCTGCTAACCACAGAGGTGCCCCGTACTTACCGGTGCTAAGTGCGGGTTCAGGAGCCAGCCCAGTGCCAGCTACGTTGTCCGTCCCCACCCAGAGCTGTCTCCCGGCCCTGTGATGCTGTTGAGTGGCCAGGCCTAAACACACTCTTGGAGCACGTAGCACGAGCCACGCGAGGCTCTACCCAACAGCCCTGGCTGGTGGTTTGCCCCTGTACCTTCATCCCTGCTCTGTAGAGTGGCAACTGAGGCACAGAGAGCTGACCTCCGGAGCTCCAGCCGAGATTGTAGGGAAGGGCACTCACTCCCTTGGCAGCACTCTGTTCCTGAGGGTGGGCGGGCCCCTGGCACAGCACGGCTGGGCCTCCTAGGGCTGGGCCCCCTGCATCCTGTAAACAGCTCTTGAGGTTTCCATAATGCCAGGCCCCAGAAACCACAGGAAAGAATGACACAGGGAAATCCAGCCGAGGTTGTAGGGAAGGGCACTCACCCCCTCGGCCTGGCCTGACCAACAAGGTGCCCGCCCAAGGAGGCCTATCCCAGGGTCTGAGGAGGGACAGGTAGCTGCTGACTCACCCTTGGGGTGAGCTTTCCTCTCTCTACACCCAAGGCTAGCCACATCCCATCCAAGAGGATGCTTCAGCCCTCACTGTCTGCCTTGTTCTCCTAAAGCCAGGCCCAAGGCCTATTCCAGCAATGTCTCCCACCTTCCCCCACACGCCTATTGGGCCAAAGGCCCAAGATCCCGGACACTCTCCCCAAGCAGCAAAGACAACTATGGCCACTGTAATGATGATTTCCTATCACAGGGAGTGTGGGCTGAGGGACTAGGTTTCCCCTTTCTCTTTGGCTGCCAGGAAGCTCAGTAACGTTTACCTCAACAGAATGACCTCAGAACCCTGCTTATCTCTGTTCCGTTCTATTTTTTTCCCCATAGGTCACGATATTCTGTTCCTGATTTTTTTTTTGGTAGGACTTTCTATAAGTGATCACAAATATTTTGGGAAGGAAAGAAGGAAGAAAGGAAAGTTACTATAGTTTATATACTAGGTAATGAGAGTGAGAAGAAAGAGGGAGAATCTTCCAGTCCCTTCCCCTTTGTAAAACCTCCCCTTAAAGTGACAAATATGCTTTTAGCTAGTATCTGAAGAGAGGTCTTCCAGGCCCTTCCAAGCAGCTGCCTCTAAGCCCCGCCCATATAAGTCCTGGCCCCACCAACCCCCCTTTACAGATGAGCCCCAGCCTTGCCTGAGATCACACAAGATCTGGGTTCCTGCTCCCTGGGCTGAGTCCCTTCAGCAGGTGCAGAGACGTGGCCCTCCCTGTGGGGGGCGGGGAGGAAGGGCTTTGTTCTCCCTCTCTCTCTGCTGATTTGCACAGCAGCTCTGTTCCAGGCATTCCTCCCCTTCCATCCGGCTGAAGGGGGAGTAACAGCCAGAGCAGCAGCAATCACACCTGATGATTACTCAGGGCTGGCCGTGTGCCAGGCCTTGCTCCTTCTACACCAGCTCATTTCATTCCCACGCTGATTCTCTAAGGATCTGCAGGTGGGAAGCTTTGGCTACAGAGACGAAGCCACTTAATGGCCACGGTAACGCCACGGCCAGGTCTAAACTTGGGCAGCCTGGTGCCTGAGTCTGGGCTGACTTCTCAGCCACTTGGCCACTCCCCTTGACAGTCACACGAAACCATCCTCTGAAGGGATGAGTGTGAGCCCCATTTCACTGATGCAGAACGGGCTCTGAGAGGCTAGGGGACAGGGCCACGGTCACCCAGCTGTGCTCAGGGCCAGCAGGTTACATAACAAATGCACATCCCTGTGCACACTTGAGAGTCTGCCAACCACATTGTACCTGCCCCTGGCATCCTCCAGTGGGCACTCCTGGTCCCAGATGCCCCCATACTCCCTAACTAGGGTTCCTCCCTCCCCACTAGAGATTCTGAGCTTCCCCGGAGGGGACCAGGCATGACCTCTCTTGCCCTCCGCCCCTGGTCCCCCCAGGCGGGAGCTGTCCTGGACCTCGCAGGGTCACTGTGAGCCCCGCCCACCAGGCAATGGCCAGGCAAAGCTGTGGGCAGACACTTGTCCCCTGGTACCTGAGGGTCCTCACGGAGATGCAGTACTTCCACATAAGGCTCCACACGGCGCTGCCACCGCCCTTCATGCCTGGCTAGCTGGGAGAGCCAGTGGCCCAGGGACCTGCAGCCGCAGCCCTCCAGTCCTGGTCTCCTCCTAGCCAGGGGCTGGCTGTCTTTGCTGGCTCTCAGGTCACTTCCTTCTTCATGGTGGGAAGAAGAAAGACAAGGCCTACAAGCCAGGAGAGAGGGGCAGGCGCTGGCTCCCACGGGCCACTGTAAGCCTCAGCCACCGGCCCTGCTGTCCCGGGGCCAACCTCTGTGAGCTGGCCTGTCCGGCTGCTCCAGACCCTCCTCGCTGAGCAGCCCTCTCGCATCAGACCCCGTGGCTTCTGCAAAACCTTGTGCCTGTCTCCTGCCAGGAGGCAGCAGTGGCTGCAGGCCAGGGGAGCAGTGAGTCACTTGGGGCGGGACGGGTGAGGGGTGTCTGCCCGGTGAGGAAGAGTGCGGGTTCTGTGTCCTGTGTCCGGAGGCTGGCCTAAGACGGCCCAGGCTGAGCCCGAGAGGGAGGGCGGTGGGCGGGGAGGTGGGGAGACGAGGGCGGGCCCACATCCTCCCCCTTCTCCCCAGAGGCCTAAACCCAACACCCGCCCCGCAGCCCGGCCCACCCCAAGCAGGGGCCAGGAGCCGGCCAGGAAGGGGAATGGGGCCATTCTGCCTGCTTGGCTCCTAGGGGATGCTCCGGGTGCACGGGAGACAAAAGAAAGACAGAGTCAGGGCTACTTCTTGGGAGAGTAGCTGGCCCACGAGGGTCTCTGTCTGCTGGGAGAGACCAAGTTCCCAGGCCAGGGCACCTCCTCGCTGTGTGACAGAAGATGCTGTGTGTGGCTGGCCCCTTTGACCTTCATGCCCCCCTGACCAGCTCGGGCCCCAGGCACTGGTGTAAGCTCTCCACGGGTCCAGAACTAATATATCCAGTTCTCCCAACGGCCTTCTGATTTTATCTTCAGCTCCATTTCATATGTGAGGCAACTGAGGCCCACCCAGATGGGCAAAGTCACTCATGCCAGGTCACAGCCCTAAGAAGTGGCAGACGTGAGGTCTGTGCCCTGGCAGTCTGGCTCTGGGAGCAGTGAGCACACGCCAGCCCTTCCGGGTGGAGGTGGGGGGTAGAGGCAGGCTGGAGGGCCTCGGCCCCTCTGAGCGGCTGCGGGGGCTGGGGCATTTCCAGACTGGGGTCCCAGCTGGAGCCCCCGCCCCTGCTCTCCACCCCGCACCAGCTGTTCCTAGGCCCAGCCCAGGGCAGGCATCTGGAGTTTCCCAGGCAGAGCCCCCAGGGACAATGACTCAGGGCTCAAGGTCTGTATTCACAGGACCTACTTCTACCCACCCACAGCCCCCAGATCACCCAGGGTCAGGTGGGTCCAGATCCCTGCTCCCCACAAGGCCCTGGCTATCAGCATAGCTGCCACTGTCATCATGTCCAGGGACCACCAGGGCCCCCATTTCACCTGGAAGGAAACTGAGGCTCAGAAGTGGGCCTGAGCAGGGTCTCTAGGCCAAAGCCTAGCTCTTTCCCTGGGCCCCCTGCCCTGGCCTGGGCAGGATGTCTCAGGTTCCAGTCTGATGCCCACAGTGAAGATCAGCAGCTGCACGCCCGGAAAGAACTTTGTATCTGAAAGCAAGGTTGTGGCCTCCCTGGGGGAGCTCAGGTACCCCAATTCTCTTTCCTCCTCCTCAGAAGCCACCCAGTACCTGCCTTCGGAGCTCCCCCACAGCATCCTGGGAACTGGCTGCTCAGCCTCAGTTTGAACACCCTGAGTGATGGGAAGCTCATTACTTATCAAGGCTGCCATTCCATCATGGCACTCCACAGACCCAAGGAAACTCTCCCTGTGCACTTCCTTGTGCCACACAGAATAAGACCTCCATTCAAGAGTTGGTCTGGTCTGTCTTGCTGGTGGAAAGTTTTGCCAACATCTTTTGTGGGTGGAGACAGCCTCTGTTTGCATATTTCCACCAGCCACCAATACATTCACACCATCCATGGACTCACTCATCGGCTCACACATCCATGCCTACCCTCTAGCCCTCAACCTCCTCCTTTCCAATCATCCACCCATCTATCCTCTCCTCTTCCTTCCGTCCATTCCCTCACTCACTCCCCTGCTGGCACGGACTGGCCCCTTGTCCCCACAGGGTAGAGAGATATAATAGGTGAAGCATCTTCTAGAACCCTCGGCCCATCCTCCCTACCAGCCCATTGCCTCTCACTTGGTCCCCCAGGATTCCACCCCTGGCCTGTCATGTCCCTGGCAAACCTGAACCTTCTCGCTTTCTGCTCTGTGCCCGCTGGGCCCTTTCTGCCCTGTGCCCATGTCTCCTGGGTCCCGTGCCTGCCGGGCTCTCGTTTCCTATGTCTCCTGGGCCCTGTGGCCTCAAGCTCTGTCTGGGGCAGACCCCCCAGGTCTGGGCTTAGCACCAGAGCCATGAGTCACTCAGCTGGGAGGAATACTTGTCACGTGCACCTCCCATGCCTGCTCTGTGCGAGACACCGGTCACAGCAGGTACCTCTCCAACCGGAGAGGGGAGAGTGGCACTCTGGGCCCTGGAAGTGATCTCAGAGAGAGGTGTCACTTTCAGACAGGAGGCCAAGGCTCTTGTGGGGGCCCCTTCCAAGTCCCTGTGTCTTGGAAGACACCTGTGCCACCAAAACGTCTGGAGGGCCCAGGCCTCACTTCTGTGTCCTTCCCTTTGGCTGCATCCACCTGCGTCCACCTCTCCAACAAATTGTGCTTGGGGCTTCTTGCCCCTACTTTACAGACGGGAAAACTAAGGCACTGGGAAGGATGGGCACGGCTTTCCCCTACTGCCAGGGAACTGCCTGCTTCTCAGAAGATTGCTTCCTTGGCTTGATGGGGTTTGGGGGACTGACTGAGGGTTAGGAAGCTTCAGGGAGCAGCTGAGGGTGTGAGGAAGCTCAGTAAGGCCACCTGGCAGAAAGCTCCCCCACAGCACCCTGGGAACTGGCTGCGCCCGGGGCCATCTCCCACACTGCCTTGCGGATGGTCCTGGAAGACCTGCTTTTAGGAGGCGCTGGCAGTCTCCACACCACAGCTGTCACCCTGGCCTAACCTCACACCTGAGCCGCACATGCCCCCTGACCTGGTCCAGAACTTTGCAGGGTGCTGATGGTGTAGTCATTGTCATACAGTGAGGTGACAGTGGGGGCGGCCTGGCGGTGTGCTGCCTCCCTTCACGACTGCTCTTATCATGTCCTCTCAATAGCCCTGAGGGGGTGGCTGTCATTATGCCCATTTTACAGGTGAGAAAACTGAGGTTCCAAGCACTCTGAGGTTTCCTGAATGTGCTGACTTACCACACTCCATCTGTCCTCATGGCTGATGGTGGCTTGTCTCTGAGAATGGAGTGGGCTCCTTATTCCCCTTTGACTCCCTTGTCCCTAACACTAGTCATCTCATTGCTCTGAGTCTCAGTTTGTTCCTCTATGAAATGGGGATAAGCACCCCTACCCTCCTGGTTGTGGGGAGGAAGGAAAGAACAGTGTGGCTCTGGGTGCGAGACCCAGCCTCTCAGGGTCATCTTCCTATCAACGGTCATTTCGAAAGCCCCTGGCACTGCTGGGCTTGCGTTAGGTGCCCAGGCATTGTGCTTCCCAGGGGTCACAGCAGGCAGAGAGACAAGAGAGGTAGGTCTGCATGGGAACGCTCACGCCCTCAGCCAGAGCCTGGCTCTGTGGAGAGCTGGCCGGCCCTCCACCCTCAATGCGCTGACTCATATGGCCCAGTGGGGATGAAATCACTGCCTTCCAGGCCAAAAGAAGAATACATTTGTTCCCTGGGAGATGCTGATGCCATGGTGAACTTGGCCTGTGAGGGCAGGATGCAGCTCAGGGCCTGTGCTCACCAGAGGGACCCAACTGCACCAGCGCAGAGGGCAGCGGGTGGGGACCCTGTGTGTGGGGGGGGACCCTGCTTGGGGGGATGGGGCCTCCTCTTCCACAGGCCAAGGGAGGGTCTATGAGCGTGGGTATAGCCTCCCGCCCCAGCTGGGTTTCTCCCTTCTACTTATCTGGAGAGGAGGGCCTGGGGGCTCAGGGCTCTGAAACCCCCCAAATTCCGCCTCTGACTTAAAGGGCAGGCTACCGCGCCATATCTGCCTGTGTCATCTACAAATCAGTCACACTCCACTCCACTCCCAAGCACTGGGCTTGAGGTGATGGTGGGGTTTACGAGGCCAGTCGTCAGCTCCCTCTCCGCTCTCTGGATCTCTGTGCAGCCTCCCCAGGGCTCTCCCTGCCTTTGGCCCGTCTCCCACCGTCTCTTTCATGGGGTTCATCTAACACCCAACATCCTCCCTGCAGCCACCCATTGCCTACCCCTAGCCAAACCACAGCTGGGCAGGCAGGACTCTGTGCCATGTGCCACCCACATCGAGCTTGCTGATACCCACAAGCAGTCCCTGCTCCAGCTACACCCCAGCCCTTTTGGCTCCAAACCTACCCACTCTGGACTGGAGCTCTGCATACCCAGGCCTGCTATTCTCCAAGCACCCTGCAGATGGACGGTCTCCTTTGCTCTGGGTCCATGGAGTGAATCACCAGGCTCATGCCGTCTGTTACCTGTTGGCTGTGGCCCGGGGGGGGAGACTCTGGCAGGAGAGCAGAGGAGAGGGGGTGTGGTCAGGGCATTCACTGCCCCTCTGTGGCCATGGTGCTTGGCAGGGGGCCGTTTATACACAGCGCGCTCTCTCGCACGTTCTCTCTCTCTCTCTCTCCTGGTCCACGTAACTACGCCCTCTCTCCACCCTCAGGGCCTGAGCTGTAAGGCTTCCCTACCACTTCTGGGAGCTCAGCTCCGGTGCACATCTTCCCCTGCCTTCTCTCTTAATGCCCCCATCACCTCTGCACATGGCTCCACTGTGGCAGGCAGTGCTCGCGAACGCTTCCTGTGAACCCTCCATACACCCCCTCTTCCAAGGCCACCACCTGTAGGTGTCCCTTCATCCATTCAGCATGTAGCGACTGCCTTATTTGTGCAGGGTACTGCTTGAGGACCTGGTGAGGAAGACTGTGGAGCAGAGCAGGGCTGATGTCCAGTGTGGGAGGAATAGCCAGCACCAAGCGCATAAGTAAACCTGATAAGCTTTCCTGGGCTCCCTCCTCTTCCGCCCCACATCCTGCCTAGTCCCTGAGCCTAGCTGCATCCAGTCCTTACCTTGCATGGATATCGCCTGTGTCTGCATCCCTTTGCCTCCCTGCTTTGAGCACCCATGAAGGCGGGGCAAATGCCCACATAGCTCAGCTCTTTGCACACCTCACCATATCCTCAGTGATGGCACTCAGGATTAGCTTCCTCTTTTACAAGATTAACAAACTGAGGTTCAGAAGCCTTTTCCAGAGCCAGCTCTTATCCAACTCCAAAGCTCTTTCTCCTGCTTCAAGCTGAAAACAAAATGAATCACCCATCATTTATATTAAGAGACTTCCCTTGGTGCCCAGAGCAAGGCAGGCACTTGACACATGCCAAGTGGGCTCAATGTCGAAACCCTTAACTTTTCTGCCTCTTAAGCAGCATTTGTCTTACCAAGAGGATGCACAGGGATGCCTCTATTTTTCAGATGGGAGAATGGAGGCTCAAGTTGGTTAAGGGCCTTGGGTCATGGGTGATCACTGCTGGCATCCACAGTCCCCAGGCATCTGGCCAACCTGACTTCTGCCATCTTGCCTCAGGCCTAGGAAGCAGTGGGCAGGCAGAGCAGGCTGCTGACTCAGGTGCTGGGGAAGAAGCCAGAGAAAAGCTTTGCCCTGTCCATATTGGGGATCATGAGGCATGTTGTGGCCAACCTCCTGACTGGGTGCACGGGGTCTCACTTTGTTTGCATTGCAGGCAGGAGACTGTGGGGGGTAAGGACAGAAGCAAGGACCAGGGAGCAGCTGATGCTTGGACCCGGGAGGTGGCCCAGATGGTGGGGACAAGTAACTGAAACATTCTCCAAGCAGAAAGCCAGTAGAAACTGCCAATGGATACAATAAGGAGCAAGAGAGCAAGACGAGCCAGTGAGGATGCCTGGGTTTCTGGCCTGAGCCACTGGGGAATGGGAGGTCCCATTGATGGTCATGGGGACATGGGGACAGCCAGTGGGAAGAGTAGGGGAGGATGGGCATGTGGGGACCATGCAATCTAAAGAGACAACTGTTGCTCTGTGTTTTCAGAAGTCAGCAATCCAGCTATTCCCCTAAAAGCTCTTGGTTTTCACATGTGTGCAATAAATTCAAACTTAAACTGCCAAATTAGGGCTAATTCCCTGCAGGTCAAATAAAGTCCATTTGGCTTGCGGGTCACCACCTCTCGAACTCTTGAGAGTCCCCTCTTACCAGCCGAGGCTCCCTGAGCCTCCTACCGGTCCAGCTCGAGATGCCTGCGGCTGCTCACAGTCCTTACACCAGAGAAAGAGCCAGACTGGGAGTGACCTGGGGGTGGATATGGGGTTTGCTCATCAGTTTCTCAGGCCTTGGCAGACAATTTGGCCCAGAGAAGGAGTTAACGAAGGAGTGTCTGCTAAATGAACGAACAGCTTGATCTGTCTGCGTTTTTTTTGGTAACAATGTAAGTAAGGAAACTGAAGCCCAGAGAAGGGATGCAACCTGCCTAGGGTGAGATCTGGGGCCAGAGCCTGCTCCTCTTCCAGCCTCTATTTGTCACCTGAGGCCGGGTGGGCAGGAAGTATGAAGACGATGGCACAAACTTACCAAGTTTTGCAGTGAAGGGAAAGCCAGGATGGTGGGAAGCCCCTAAGCATTGGAGTGGGCAGGTGGCGGGGGAAGGGGGTCTGTTCTGGGGACGTACCTGCTATGGTGGATGCCAACTGGGATCTGGGCAGAGCCAGACCCTGGGGCCAGGACTGGATAGTGCTGTAAGTGGCCTGGCTGTGGGACATACAGAGCCCCAAAGGGCGGGGTCTGACATCAGCAATCAGTTACACTGACAGCCAGTCCTCCTGGCTTCTCTCTTCTGGGACTTCTGACTCCATTCCCTTTGAGCCCTGGAAAAGGCAGATAGTGCCTTCAGGGTTTGTGCCCTGATCTGCCATGTAAGGAAATCAGATGGTTGAAACAATGGAGGTCTCACTCCCATCCCCTAATGTTGGAGATGGAGAAATGGAGTCACAAAGGGGTTAAGTGACTTAAGATCACACAGCCAGGGAGCAGAAGGTCTGGGACTCTGGGATTCTGAATAGACCTGTATCTCTTCCACAGCACTGAGCTACACTGGCCAGGGCATCTTTATAATCCACTCCTGATACCTTCCCCGCCCCCAACACCCAGTGTCCTCATCTGCAAAATGGGAGAGAAAGAAACCTGCCTCGAGGGTGTTTTGTGAAGATCAAATGTATCCAGGAGCCAACGTGCTCTGAGAAGCTAGTGAAGGATCATGAACATAAAGCAATGTTCTTCGGAGCTTCTGGTCTCTAAAGTCGCTGGGCATGGCAATCACCAAAACCTCTAGGGAGAGACATCTCACTGTCATCTAATAATCATAATCCCTGGGGGTTAGTGAGTGCTTACTGTAGCCAGTGCCCTACGTGCAATTAACTCACTGAATCCTTAAGCCCATCCGTGAGGTAGGTGCCATTATCACCTCATCTAGAGAGTGGGGAAACTAAGGCACAGAGAGGCTTACGAACATGTCCAGGGTTACCCAAGTAGAAAACAGTAAAGTGAGGATGTGAGCCCAAGACATTTTGCTCCAAAACACGCATTATAACTACTAGGCAACAAGACTTTCCTCCTCTGGGATTGAAGTCCTTCTCTATGCCTAACCTAAATCCCACTTGCTGCTGGCTGTGCCCAGCTACTAGCTCCTCAGGCAAAGGAGAAAAGCTGCTCCCTTGGATGGCTGTAGTCATGTGCTCAAAGGCTCAATGACTTTGGCCCCTGGCTCCTCACTTCCTGGATCAAGAGACTACAAATAGGAAATCTACCCTTGAGTGATTGTGCCCACACAGGAAACTCCTTCACAGAGAACTGATAAGGACTGCGCCCCCCTGGGCCAGGACCTCACCTCCTCAGGGGTCTTCCTGCCTCCTTTCTTTTTCATCAGCTGCCTTAGGGCTGTTCCCATATGCCAGCCCTACCCTGTCCGGGTCAGCCCCTGCCTGAGTCTCCTCCACTCCTCTCCTCTGTTCATGCCTTTCCCAGCTCCATTCTCTCCCCACCCTATGCTCCACTCTCTCTGTGGACATGCTGGCCTTTCATTTAATACTATTTAACATTTTCCCTGAAACTCAACTGGCTTAAAAGATCTAGTCTAATCAAGCCCCCTGATCTAATGCCTAGTTAATAGGAACTACGGGAGACAGAGGGACAGGCAGAGTGGCCCCTGTGGGGGATGAGATCAGCCAAAAACTGAATGTGCAAATGTGCAAATGTGCGAATTTGCGGGCGCTAAAACAAATGGCCCGGTTTCTTCAACAAATGAGCAGCAAAGATGAAAAAGGAAGGGGAGCTTCTAGAAAAGAGGACACTGGACGGACGCGTGCAGCATGTGTACTGCGTTAGGATCCTGATTTGAACAACCCGGCTGCAGGAAGACATTTTTGGAGACCATTGGGGAAAGCAGAACTTGACGACTGGTGTGGGAGGCGCGGAGGAAAGATGAAACAGGCCGGATGAAGCCAAGACATCGGGCGCAGGGAGGGGGTTCATGGTGGGCTCCAGGGTGGGCCCCCAAGGAGCTATTCTCGCTTCCAACCATATTTCAAATTTACAATAAAATGTTTAAATACAGTGCACGAAAAAGCCAAATTAACTGGCTTTCACTCCTGAATACATTTCTTTTCAAAAGAAACTTTATACCACTCCCCAAATGGAAAACTCATATCACTTGCTGTAAGTAGAAGGTTACCATGAAAACAAGACAATGTTATTCAATTTCAGGCAGATACTGTTTCCTGCCAAGGGTGCTGGGCTTAAAATCTGCCCCGTCTTTCCTGGGAGACAAGTGAACCTGCTCTCCTTGTGGGCGCGCCGTCTGGGGACAGTGTGCTGACAGGGCAGGCCTACAATGCACCTTTCCTCCTGCTCTTCCTGGAGCAGGGGCAGAGCAATGAGGGGCCCGGCGACCCCTGCAGCAGAGAGGGTCGCAGCCCAGGGGACACTGAGACTGTGCCGCAGCTTGGAGCTTTCTGTGTCACACAGTCCCAAAGCTCTAGAACTGGGGTCAAGAGGGAGAAATGGCAGGCCAGTGTGGGGTAGGACACTGCCCAAGGTCACCGGGCAGGTCTGAGGGGAAACCAGGAGGGACCAGACTCTGGCTTGTTTGACCTGCAGCCCTAACACCATCTAACCTTTCTCTTGTTCACAGCCATTTATTAAGTACCTACTGTGTGCCAGGCACAGAGGATGGGGGAGGGGCGCAAAGCAGGGTCAAGACAAAATTCCACAGAGCTGATGGAGGGTCACAGGAGACAAACACTAGGCATATGATGAGATAATTTCTGATGTTGGTGAGGGAGATAAAGAAAACAAAACTGGGGGAACGTGAGAGATGACAAGTAGGTCAGGCTGGTGTTGTGTCAGACAAGGTGATCAGGGAGGCCCTCTCTAAGGAGGTGGCATTCCAGCTGAGACCTGAAGGTCTAAGAAGGAGGCAGAGGAGAAATCTGGGGTAAGGAGGTTTCAGAAGAAGAGCATGAGCAGTGTGAACTAGCCCCCCAGAACTCCTGACACTATTTTTTAAAGTATTTTGAGTTAACTTCAGCCTTACAGAAACACTGCGGGACGAGGACAAAGAACACTTTGTATCCTTCACCCAGATTCCCCACGTGTTCACACTGTCTCAATTGCTTTATCGTATTGTTTCTCTCTCCCCACCCCCCACACACGTACAAGCACACACACACACACTCACGCACACACTTACACACAAGACTTTTTTTCCCAGAATTATTTGGGACTAAGTCGCCCACCTCAAGCCTCTGCTGCTGCAGAGTGTCTGTCCTAAAACAAGGACACTCTCTGACATAGTTGCAGTACGGTCTGCGGTCTGCACAGTCAGGACAGCAACATTGATTCAGTACTACTATCTAATCCTCCAATCTTATTCAGGGTTGCCAAGTGACTTAATGATGTCCTCTATGGAGAAACAATCCCTAATTCTTTTTTTTCTTTAATGTTTATTTATTTTTGAAGGAGAGAGCATGAGCCGGGCACGGGCAGAGAGAGAGGGAGACACAGAATCTGAAGCAGGCTCCAGGCTCTGAGCTGTCAGCACAGAGCCCCATGTGGGTCTCGAACCCACGAACTGAGATCATGACCTGGGTCGAAGTTAGATGCTTAACTGACTGAGCCACCCAGGTGCCCCTTCCTCTTTTTTTTTTTTAAGTTTTATTTATTTAAGTAATCGCTACATATGGGGCTCAAACTCACAACTCTGAGATTAAGAGTCACATGCTCCTCCAAATAAGCCAGCCAGGTGCCCCTGCCCTAATCTCTTCTTCCAAGGACACAAATAATAGTGGATTAGGGCCACTGTAATGATTTCATTTTAACTTAATGACCCTTTTAAAGGCCCTGTCTCCAATGCAGTCCCATTCTGAGTTACTGGGGTTAGGACTTCAACATAGGAACTCAGGGTCGGGGGCACAACATCAGAACTCAAGGTGGGGGGCACAACTGGTCCTGTAACAGGCCCTGACTGGAGAAGAGACCCAGCTCGCAAGCTTCCCGGCCCAGCTCTTCCCTCCTACGAGTTGCCTGGGCCTTGGGGGCCCTCATGTTGGCATGCCCTTCCCCAGGCAGGCTCACCCACCCATCCCATGGCTGCCAAGACACAGCTGAGGTGCGGACAGTCACTCAGTAGGGGTCATCTCACGTGCAAAGTCCAAGAATACTGAGACAGAAGTGCCTGTTGGGGAGAGCCCAGTCATATTCTCCCCCGCCCTTCCGGCCACCAGAGGGATCTTGCTACGACACGAGGCTGCCAGAGGACGTCAGGCATGAAAGACCAGAGCCCTGAAACCTACTCACACCTGCAGTGCTTGCTTGAAATGCCCTCTGGATTCGCCTGGCGAGAACACAGGGATGAAGGCAGGTGCCTCATCCCATTGGTCTGAACTTGAGGTGGGTTCAGCTCCAGCTCCCTCCCTGATCCTTAGACCTTCACTGACTATTCTGCTGATGCCAAGCTTCTCCAGGCCCCTAACAATTTGGTCAAAGGGAGCCTCTGGTGTCTACCTCGCCCCTACCTTGCTCTGGTCCGGCAGAAGAGCCTGAATGAGGAGGCCACGCTCGCGGGGAACACAAGAAGTCCTGAACCACACAACTCCTCCCTAAGAGCTGTCCTGTGTAGCCCGAGTCCCGGCCTCTCTCACGCCGGGGGTGCTGCTGGTGGGGGTGGGGGAAACACAAAGGCCTGTGCTGTGGTGGAAGCCACGGGATCCCTGCAGCCTCCTGCCTTCAGATACTCCCCCTGATCTCAGCACAGCTGAGGGGCAGGAAATGGCCCAAGCTGGACCAGTCAGACCCGTGCCCCAGACTGTACATCCTGCGCGGAGGCACACGACTCCGAGAATGAAGGCAGTCTTCTTCACAGCCAGGAAGGGGTCCCACTCCTGGCCCAGCCCACGTCCCCAGCTTCCTCTGATCCTGTGCACCAGGAGAAGCACCAAAGCTCCCTTCTGCTCTAGTTGCCCACAGGTGATTTCTGCTCTTACCACCAAAGACTATCGGATTCAGTGCTCACACACTGCCATACTCACACCCTTTCCACACCTTATTTGCCAAGGGCACTGACTGCCACGGTCAATGGGAAAACCCTCCTCGTCCCTCAAGACCTGTCTCAGCCTCACAAGAACCTTCCCAGCTTTCTGAGCTGAAGCGACCTCTCAAATAATAACCACACAGTCTTCAAACCTATGTCATTCATAAAGAGAAGACCCACGATGTATCAAGGGCCACCTGTGTCCCAGGTGGCTTCATGCCAGTTAGATGTTCTTCCTAAGCCCATTTCAGCTCAGGACAGGAGGGACAGAGTGCAGAAGTATCTTGGATGGTCACCGTGGCAGGTCCTACCTTCCAGGATTGCCCCATAGGCTAGGCCTGACCTTGCAACTTCTGGTCAGGAGGTGGAGCATAAGTCACCTCCTCTTGGTTGTGGGAAGGACTCTGTGATGCTCCAGGGAATGGACTGCAATGGAAGTGATGTCTCATGACACATCTTCTACCTGGCTCTTGCTCTAGGAATGCTAACTCTGGGGAGGCAGCCACCATGTCATGAAGAAGCCCAGGGCACGTGCCGGGGCCTCGTAAGGGTGTTTCAGCCAAGAGTCAGCAGCAACTGCCAGGTGAGCGACCAGGTAAGTGGGTGGGTGGGCAATGTTTCTGAGAGATGCAGCCTCCAGTCTTCAAGAAAGCCCATCTGATGGGCCACCCAAAGAAGGATCCACGGGAAGGACAGATGCGGTCGCTGTTTCAAGTCATTACATTCTGGGATGGCTCGTTACACAGCCACAGCGAGTAAAGTTACACAGAACCAGGTAGCTACAAACAATGCAGGCGGTAAGGGGGGCAGGGCAGCCTCGTGGGGTCCATCATTTGGGCTGGATTGACCACATTCTGTTACCTTAGGTAGGTCACTTAGCCTCTCATTGTCAGAAATATGGGGAAAATAACAGTATCTACTTCATAAAGCTGTTGGGAGGATTAACGGAGACAGGGCATGTAAAGCATTTAGCACGGATAAATGCTCAGCAGAAGTAAGGAATCACAGTAATAACTATCAAAGGGACCAGCCAAATCAGATTCCCACTCAGCCTGCCGTCACAGTCGGCCCTGTCCCTTCAAGTCACAGAGCCTCCAGGGTCTTACTGCCAAGTTTCTCCTTAACAGATGAATTTTACCAGCCATGATCTGAGGCCTGGGACCTTGGTGTGTGCGGGGGCACCCATACACTCCAGCCATCCCTGGAAGCTCTGCCTGTCCAGTGCCCGGGGCCGCATGCATGAAGCTGTTCACTCACAGTGGTCAAGGCTCAGGGAGCTCTCTTCAAGTGAGTCTTTTGACACTGTGGTTTTGGTATACCTGGGATTTGGTCATTTGCAACAGAAGTGGTCAGTGAGACCTGCCCATCAGGAAATGAGTTGATAAATGGTATCATCTGAACTAGTCGTAAATACTTTTACTGAAAAAAATTTTGACGTCTATGATATTTGAGAGAGAGAGAGAGAGAGAGAGAGAGAGAGAGAGAGAGAGAAAGAATTAACAGGGAAAAGGGTGCCTGGGTGACTCAGTCGGTTAAGTGTCCGGCTTTGGCTCAGGTCATGATCTCACAGTTTGTGGGTTTGAACCCCGCATTGGGCTCTGTGCTGGCAGCTAGCTCAGAGCCTGGAGCCTGCTTCGGATTCTATGTCTCTCTCTCTCTCTGATCCTCCCCTGCTTGCACTGTCTCTGTCTCTCAAAAATTAATAAAAAACATTAAAAATTAAAAAAAAAAGAATGCGCAGGGAAGGAGCAGAGACAGACAGACAGACAGACAGACAGAAGGTCCCAAGCAGGCTCTGTGTGGACAGCAGAGAGCCCGATGCGGGGCTTCAACTCACAAACCATGAGATCATGATCTGAGCTGAAGTCAGACACTTAACTGAACCACCCAGGCACTCTGTCCTGGTGCTACATTTTCAACCAAACATTCACACTGCTCAGAAGTGAGGTTACAGAGTCAGCTCAGGGGCAAGTGGACATGCAGAGTGACAATCACTCTAAAAAATCCTTTAACTACAGGGGACCCGGAACTACACAGATGGAGGCGGCAGCACATACATATCTCACCCTCCACTTCAGGACACCTGAGTCTGCAGTGCTACGGCTGGAGTCCCACACCATTTGCAGGGCTCTCCCCTTTTCCTCTCTGTTCCTTTCTCTCCGTGTGACACTAAAAGTAGCATTTGGCTTTTCATACCAAGTGAAGACAAGCATGTGGAGACTTGGGGACTCTCCCCCACCGCTGGTGAGGATACACACTCTAAAACCACTCGGGAAAGCAGTTTCACAAAGCTCAGCAAGGCTTGAGATACATACTGCCCTGTTACAGACCCTGCAGAAACTCTGCAAATTCGAGCAAGGAGACATGTGTGAGAGTATTCACTGCAGTCCTGTCTGTAACATCAAAACACACAGGAAACCACCTGAGTACCTTAAAACAGCAGAACAGGTCATTGCACCAGCGCATACTTGTACAGCAGAATACCATACAGCAGTGAAAATGAATGAATGAGAATTATACAAAGCAGCATGGATGAACCTCACCAATAAACGCTGAGTGAAAAAAAGCAAAGTTGCATCTTGAAGAGATATCCGTATACCCGTGTGCATGATAACGTTATACACAGTAGCCAAAAGGCAGACGGAACGTAAGTGTCCACTGAGGAATGAGTGGATAAACAAAGTGTAGTCAATCCATACAGTGGAGTGTTATCCAGCCTTAAAAAGGAAAGAAATTCCGACACGCGCTACAACATGGATGAACCTTGAGGATATCGTGCCAAGCAAAATAAGGTCACAAAAGGACAAACATTGTATACCAAGTACAGGAAAGCCCTGCAGTGGTGGTCAAATTCAGAGACAGAAAGTAGGATGGGGGTTGCCAGGATCTGAGGGAGGAGGCAATGGGGGGGTTCATGTTTCATGGGGACAGAGTTTTGTGATGGATTGCCAGATGAGAAAAATGCTGGAGAAGGATGGTAGTGATGTTTGCGCAGCAATGTGAACATACTTCGTGCCGCTGAACTGGACACTTAAAAATGGCTAAGGTGGTCAGTTTCACGTTATGTGTACTTTACCACAATTAAAAAGAAATTTAAAGCAAGGCGCAGATGGCATCATGTATCTGAAGGTTAAAAACATGAGTTGGGGAGAGAGAGAGACACAAATCATGAGAGACTATTGAATACTGAAAATGAAAGGAGGGCTGAAGGGGGAGGGGGAGGAGGGAAAGGGGTGATGGTCATGCGGGGGGCACTTGTGGGGAGAAGCACCGGGTCTTATATGGAAACCAATTTGACAATAAACTATTATTAAAAAAAAAAACATGTACAACAGTCTTTTGTGTTAACAAAGTTATAAGAATGTGCACAGGAAATGTACAAATGAAATGGGGCGGTGTTGCTCTGCTGAGATTTAGCTCCCGGTGGAACTGGGAGGGGGATGGGATTTGAGGGAGGTCCACAGGGGCCACATGGGTGACAGTTTGTCTCTGAAGCCAGGCGGTGAGTGTACTACTCCCTACATTCTCTGCACCTACTTCATTAACAAGAGTACCCTGAGGTCTGCTGGGCTCTGATGACTGGGGAGAGGGCTCTGGGAACTTCCACAACAGCTGCTTGGCCAAAGCTGAAGGGTCTGTGGGTCCCTATCCACCCAGGAGGCCTGCGGAAGTCCCTAGGAACATTCTTTCATTCTCTAGTTGAAATACGGAGCTCCGCCCCTCCCCCAGCCTCAGCCTCTGGCAGAGCTCCAGGATTATTTTATATTAATTTAAGATCCCTAATGAAGAGTAATTAACAGCTTCAAGGGAGCCTGGCGCACCCTGTGTTTAGAAGTGGTTAATTATGCATTGTCTGCAAAACATCCTTTTCATACTCTTAAGTTTTGGGTCACTGTTTTAAACAACGGAATATGGCATCAGGAAAAAATCCAAGTTGTTCTGTTTGCAAAGCCTTCCTGGGGGCGTTTCTGTTTGGGCAAGGACAGCCACCATTTCCCACGCCCCTTCTAAGTCCAGCGTGGTAAGTGTTGACCCCGTCAGCCCCTGCGGGGGCCGTGAGAGGTGGGCTGGGACGCTTCCCACATCATACAGGGGCAGGCTTGGAGGAAAGTGACTGAGCACTCTGCCGGGATGAGGCCAGACCATGAAGTCAAGTTCGTGACTACCTGACTGATGTGTCACCATTATTTATGGTCACTGATAGAAGACTGAGCCAGCCCTGAGCATTTCATTTGCTGGGGTGCATAGTGGGACTCCTCACCTGGCAATGAGTGGCTGCCACAGCAGGATCACCTGGTGAAACCCTGATAGTCCTACTGACCATTAGGCCGTGTGACTCTGGGCAAACTACTTCTCTTTCCTGTGCTTCAGTTTCCCTCCACAGGAAAATGGGATAATCACATCCCCTTCTACATTGGGTTGCTACAGAGTCAGGGCTTAGAATGGGGGCCTCAGGTATGCTCAGTGAGTCTCAGTATTATGGTCACCTAGTCTGCCTTCCTTTTTAGGGTCATTCCCTTATATGAACCCTACCCTTCAGCCTCACCTTTGGCCATTTCTGAACCATGCCAGGGTCAGTCCTACCTCCTTATGTTTAAGCTGTGCTCTCTGCCCTTCCCCGTCTGGAAATATCCCACTCCTACAATCAGCTCAGAAGCCACCTCCTGCAGGAAGCCTTCCTTGATTTTCCCCAGATAGCCTCCCTCAAGCTCCTGGTATCTTTGTGCCACCTCTATCTCCCATCCTTAATTTTCATGGCTTGTGTAGTAGGTCTATTTCCTCCTTGGAGGCTGGGACTCCTTGAGGACCATGTCCCATTTGTCTCTGGGCTGTAGTGGGGGCTTGGGAAAAGAGCCCTGACTCTGAGTAAGACACTCCCACAGTGCAAGGGCCAAGCAGTCTCTCACTAGCTCCCCCTGGAGGCTGAGCCACGCCCCTCACAAGGACCAAGTGACTCCCAGAAGTGACTCTCAATTTGTTATTCCCTATGCCCTATGCCCATCACTGGGTCCCCACTGTATGCAGCACAGAGCCCACCCCCTGGCCCTAGCCTCCAATCCCTGGCACCCGCTCCTAGCTTCATGGTCTTCTGCTATCACCTGAAGACATTTGCCCTTTGAAAACTTCTGGGTTTATTTTCCACAAGCTTTTCCCTCTGTCTAGAACAACTGCCTTCTCCTTCTCGGCCCGGCCAGCTTCTCCAGACACTTCCCTGCCCATTCAGCTGGCACCTCCTCTGTGAAGCCCCCACACTCTGGACCTCTGTCAATGCTCTGATGACGGACAGCTCTAACCTTGTCTAGCTGAGCCCTCGTGGAGTGGGGCTGTGCCTCAGTCATCCCTCTCACTCCATGACCCTGGTGTGCTGCATGGCCTCAAGCTGTGGAGTGCTCAAGAGAGACTGTCTTGGGACAAGAGACCTTAGTTCCACATCCGGGGGCCCCACTTACTTGGTTCACCTGTTCAAAGTGGGGGCTTAAGGCCTCTTTTGCAGAAGGAGTGAGGATTTAATGATCCTGTAAAGTGCCCTGCCCTCAGCAGTCAGTAACTAACAGCCAGAATATGCCCCAGTGCCCCAAGATTCAAACAACAAACTCCCAAAGTGAGGGGTGAAAATGCATCCACCTGCGCAGGGTGGAGGTCCCACCTGGTGTGGTCTTCCGCTCAGATGTGGCCATGCTAATCAGATGCAGGACAGGCCTCTCTCGCTGGCACCCACCCCAGAGTAGGAACTTCCTTTCTGAGGCTCTGCCGTGAGACCCTCAGTGCCCGCCCCCTTTGCAGAAAGCCCCTAGAGGAGGAAAGAAAAGCTCCCACACTTTCCCAGAGCTGCCCGCATGCTAATGCCCGCAGACTTCACAGAGTGTGAAATCAAGAAAAACGAATTCCCACAGAATAGCTGGTGTTCTGATTCCCTCCTCCCAGATCTTTCAAGGAGACCGCAGGGATGGCTCCACGATGCTCTTCCTGCTGGCCCAGACACTGGCGCTTCTCAGCCAAGGTGCACGAGCAGATGTAAGACATGTTCGGACGATGCTGTCAGGTGTGCAAATGTTCAGGCGCATGGTGTTGGCAGTCTGCATCATTCCAGGGAGCAGTCCCCAGATGCCACTATTGTCAGTTCCAAATACCTGAATGGGGAATCTAGGGCTGAATGAGGGAAAGCAACCTGCCCGAAGTCACACAGCAAGGGAAGGGACTTGAACTCTGGTCTCCTGACCTCCGGACCAGAGATCCCCCTATTTAGCCTCCTTGAACAGTTCTCAAATTCCTGCTTGGAATGCAGTCAGTCTCGCCTGTTAATCAGATGAGCCCCCCATTAAGTTGGAAGGAATATGTAGGCTGGCAGAGCCAGGCTGCCCTCCTGAGGGGTCACATCTGTCCAGGATCAAGGCCACTCCAGGGATGAGCCCAATGGCAAGGAACAATGGAACACAGCATTTGGCCACAGGACACTTTGGGGTGACCACTTACTTCCCCACAGAAAACCTACCGGTTTCAGGGCTGGAGGGAGAGGAGGGTACAATGAAGACAAGTTGCAAAATGACCCACAGCTCATGCTGCCGCTGTGCTTGGCCAGTGACAGGGACCCCAGGCCGACCTGAAGAGGCCCTGCAGTGGGCAGGCCACGGCGTGGGGGGGACTTTACCTCACAGCCCCTTGCCCTATGGCAGTGGTCCTCCCCAGAACATCCACGTACCTTTTATAGACTCCATGCAGCGGCTGCAGGCACAGGAACTGCCAGTAATCCAGGCAAAAGGCCTTGAACTTGAGCATTTTCCCCTTTCTGTCTCCAGCCAGATCACTGTGGCTCCTCCACCGAGACTCGGAGAGGGTTTGGGGGTAGCAGGGGGACTGGCCGCTCTAGCCCACCCTGGTCCCACCTCGGCCCCTGCTCACATGGCCTGGCCCTGCCCAGCCAGCTCCTAGAGCACACGCCTCCAATACAAAGAGCAGCGTGCACAAAAGCCTAGCAGCCCGTTGGTGCGGCTCACCCGGGCAGCCTTAGACTGCTGCTGTCTCTGGCGGCTGGCTCTTCTTGGGGCTCCTCTGCGGGGCTCCAGGGCACTCTGGGGCAGCCCTGGCCGGGCCCAGTTGCAGGAGCCTCTGGGCTGTCATCCTGGGGATGCCTGGATGCTGGGGTTCCTGATGGTGGCTCCAAAAACCTCTTTTCCCCAGCCAGGCCCCGGACGCTCGGTGGCCGTGCCTGCACCTGGCCGGGCAGCAAGCCACTGCCTGCCTGGCCCGGAGCAGCTCAGGCTCCCAAGCCACGGGTGTGAGGTACGGAGGGGGCGAGATGATGGACAAATGCTGACCTTGACACCCAGATCAATTATGTTTGGTGGAATCCTGGTCCGGCCCGTAGGAGCGAGAACTCACCACACAGCCACATGGTGTGGGTGGGAGCAGACTGGCGCTGAAAGGCAGCAGGAGAAAGACTGACAGGGCCGCCAGGAGCGGTTGCCCAGGCGACAGGGACACATTGATAAAATCTAAAATGGAACCTCGATGACAGCTGCTCATTGGCTGCCGTGAGGGGACTCCTGTCGCTAGTGAGGGAGGGAGGGAGAAGAGCTACTGGGCCAGGCTGAGGGGCTGAGGCCAGCCAGGGGCTGTTGGGCAGGAATGGGGTGGGGGTGGCAGGCAGAGTGGGTGGCTCAGTGGCCCTAGGGACTGGCAGTCACAGGCGATGGAGCAGAACCACCAGCCAAGCCCCTCTCTCCATCCCTGCCAGTGAGCCCTGCTTCTGCTGTGACCGCCCTAGGGACACAGCCACAGAGATCTTAGTGTCATTTGGCCACACCCTCATGTGGCCCCATGCTGCTCTCAGAATAAAGGCCAGACTCCTGACTGGTGACTGTCCTGATGATGGCCCAAATGATGGACCATCTGACCTCTCTGAGGCTCCTGACTCCCAGACACCTGGCCCCCAGCACGCCCCCTGACCCACCACATGCATTCAGGTCTTCTGCACAGTGCTCTCTGCCAGGGGTGCCCCCACCCTGGGCACAGACTCATCGTCCATCAGGTATCCCCTCTACAACCTCCTCGGAGCCTTCTCCGACTGTCCGAGCCTCCTTCATTCTATGCCTTGTCTCGTTTTCTCCCCTCGTCATGTCATCCTCTGAAATGATCCTGTCCATTTACTCATTGTCTGCCTCTCCTTTCACAGCCCTTCTCCCCGGCTAGCCTCATGCCTGGCCCACCACTGGCCCCCTCTCATCATTAGCTGAAGGAAAGAAAGATACACCTTCCACAAAGCACAGCACGCTCACCCCTCTGCTCCTCCCTGGTTTGCTCAACATCAGTTACAAAGTGGCAGTCCTGCGATGTCCTTACAGCCCCTCTGCTCTAAGATGAGCGAATCGAGGCTCTGAAAAGACTCTACGCCCATGGGTAAGGGGTGATGTCCAGGAGACATCAGCCTCAGATGGGAGCTGGCATGGGGCAAGGCTGGGCCAGGCTTCAGGGGCCTGATTCCACCCCATGCTCCGATGAACCCAAGAACCAGGCCACAGGCTCAGGAGGGCGGTTTCCTGTCTGTTGTTGGCAAATACACCATTTCTCAACCAGCGGCTATTTGCCCCACCCCACCCCCCGGGGACGTTCAGCAATGTCCGGAGAAATTTGGGGTCGCCACAACTGGGGAGGGGGCACCACTGGCATCTAGTGGCGTTTCGATGCTGCTCAACATCGCCCAGTGCACTGGAGACCTCCACAACAGAGAATACCCCCCCAGATGTCAGTGGCGGCAGGGCAGAGAAACCCTGCCTAGGAGAGTAACTCTTGCAAATATCCCATAGTGGACAGTTAGAACTGGAAGGGCATTTAAAATGGCTCAGCCCAAGCCTCCTATTGTACAAACAGGGCGAGGGAGGCTCAGTGAGCGGAAAGGGCACACCCAGCACCATCAGGATGGGCCAGGCTGGACCCAGGAAGCCCCAGGCTGTCTGGGGCTGGGGAGAGATGAACCCCTGGGTAACTGGGTAGATGGGGACGGAGGATGACGGTGGCCATCTGCCAAGGGAGATGAGCCTGCCTGCCCATTTGCCAAGGTGGCGCAGGCCCTGGGAAGTGCCGCCCCACCCCCTCCCCCGGACAAGGACATCAGCTTCCCTCTCACGCCTGTGGCAGAGGAAGCCGGCTGTGCCTTTGAAAGGAGGCAATTGCTGGCTGGGACCTTTGTTTCTGAATTCCCAAGCTGTGAATGGGGCCTGCTCCCCTCCACTGGGGCCTGAGGGCCAGGTTTCTCCGAGGCTCCCACAGCCACCACAGCAAAGCCACTGACCCTGCTGCAGGAGAAGGGCACAGAGGCCAGGTGGTGGTAGGGGGGAGGTGGGGCCCCTAGGTCCCAGGCCTGGATCTGGCACCAATATTCCTCCAGTTTCTGCATCTCAGTTTTCCTCATCTGTGAACTGAGAACATCAAGCTGGCCCTGCCAGTGTCCCAAGGCTGCTGTGAAGGGCAGAAGTCAGGATCACAGGAGTGGCGGCAGAGGCTGTTGAGCGCCTGTCTCTTTTCTGTCCCTCAAAAGGGCCAAGTATGCTCCCCCTCAGAACCTTTGTACTGGCTATCTCCACCACCTCCATGCTCTTCCTCAACCCCACTTGCCTTCTGGTTAAATGGCACCTTCTCCCAGAGACCTTTCCTGACTCTGACCCTTCTTGACCCTGATAGAGATAGCATTCTCTATCCCCTTTACCCTAATTTATTTTTCTTCACAGCATTTACCATCACCTGACACAGTATATTAAAACCTGATTCCTTTGTTCATTGGCTGCCTCACCTCCTTGCACCCCGCCCCCTGACACAGTAGCTCGGTGAAGGCAGCACTGCTCACCGTGGTATCACAAGTGCCTGACACCCACAGGTTCTTAGGAAATAAGGGCTGGGTGGAGGAGGGGGAACGGGCAGAGCTGAGGGGGGTCCTGCTCTCTGCTCTAACCCCTACCTTGGTCCTCTAGGGCTGTGAAGGCACTGGGTCAAGTGCGGCCAGCCTCAAGGGAGGTGGTTACTGTGGCCACTCCCTGACCGAGACCATGACCCTGAATGCTTTCCAGGTCTGGAGAGAGCAGGGTCTGGGTTAAGCCTGAGGGGGGGAGGGGGACACATGACAACCCCCACCCAACTCCCAGGCACTCTGGGACAAAAGCCTCCCCCTCTTCATTCTAGAGCCTTCCCTGTCTGCCCCCTAGCAGAGTGCTGACTAGCTGAGGTGGAAGGGACAAAGCGGGGGAGCCCGTCCCCCCCATCTGAAATGGGGTGGTTTTCAGAGAAGCTGGTGGCCTCACTGGGTGACAGGAGTTTTGTGAAGCTCTCACCTTGGGGTCAGTCCATACTGCTATGGACGCCCTGGGCCAGCCAGGCAGGGGCGTCCTGCTGTGAGCCCTCAAAAACAGAGTGGGGGGAGCCCGTGCACGGGAGGGATGGGACAAGGGTCTGACTGTATGAGGAACAGAGTGTGCCTGTGCTCTGCACGCTGCATGTGTGAGATGGTGCAAGTGCTGTGTCAAGAGCTGTGGGTGTAGGAGGCATGTCGACGTGGGCAGTGATCCAGGCGGGATCGGGGTTCAAATCCAGCTCTGCTCGCTAGCTGAGAATTGTGAACAAGGGTTCTATAAAGTGGGCTCACACTCACACTCAGTTCTGTGTGGTTGTGAAGAAGCGGGATACGGTCAGCTTTCGCTGTACACGCACTCCTGTTAGGGTCATGTGTAGCTGTGGCCACGGAGGGTCCCCATACAGGATTATCTGAGTGCTTGAGTGGCTGCCATGGGACAGGCTCAGGAAGGCACCCCCCACTCTGCCCTTCTCACAGCCTCAGGCAGCCTCAGGGTTTCCGAGCCGGTGGCCATGACCATCTCATCCCAGTCAAGCATATACTGGTCCTGCCCCCAGCAGGGGGGGTCCAGGCCCTGCAGGATCTCCAGCGCTGGGACAGTGGGCTCACCACCTTGTGGGCTTTTCAGGGTGCTCCCTGGTGTGGTTTGGCTCTGGCCGACCCTCTGCCTCACCCTTCCCAGCTCTCCATGTCCAGCTACCAAGCATGCCCTTTGCTGGCAGCGGTCCCTCTCCCATCCCTGGAAAGGGACGTGCCTATTTCTACTCAACGTGGCCCAGTCTGCTCCCCCCTCACCACATGCCACCACACTGGGTGTGGCACCCCGTGCCAATGCCACTCCAGGACCAGCTGCCCCTTACTGGTCTTTTGCATCCCTTGCTTGTGAGCAGAAATGGTCTGGCTTCTGATCCGGAGGACTGTCCTCTGTGCCTCGGTCTCCAACCCCTTCTTGTAAAGTTAGACACTGCCTTCTGAAGGTGCCATATAGAAACGCCAAGATACAAAGCACACATGAAGGCAGAAGCCCTCAGACACCCCCACTTCCACTAACCACAATCTGCAAACCAACCAGAGGCAGTAGCTTTGCCCTTGGGCTGCGGCCTAGTCGTCATGGGAATCAGTAGCTACAGGCTGGCCTCAGAGGACTCACCAGCTTGGGTCTCAGAGGAGCCATTAGCTGAGCCCTGGTCCTCAGGGGACCATTCCTAGCTGGCCGGGTCCTCAGGGGATGTGTCTGCAGTACCTCTGGTCCCCAGGGGGAGTTTTAGGGCCAAATGGGGGGTACTAATTTCCCTTAATGCCTCTTGGGGCTCACCCGCGGCATCGATGGGAAGAGTGGGCCCAGACTGAGGGAGCAACAGTTCCTGTAGTGGTCAGGGGACAGGCTGCTTTGAGTCTCCAGGGAGCTCCTGGGGGTGGCAGAAGTGAGACAGGGTTACCGGTGATCCCCCAACACACAACAAATGTTTCCAGGGGCCGAGCGAGCTCAGGCCACATGGGGTGGTCCCAGGACAGGCCCTGGGATGGGTGAGCAGCCCCTGAAAGTGTTTAGCGCCCACATGTAAGAATCCATGTGCTTTCTTTCCCTCTCTCTCTATCCCATACCCCGGTTCAGAGAGCTCAGTTGCGAAGAATCCTTAGCAACATCAAGTCCAGTTACTTCCTGTTCACTGGGGAAGCCAAGGCCCCAAGATCCCACAGGGAGTCTCCTAGCCTGAGGCTCTTTGTAGTCAGAGACCCAACTGGGGGCTGGGCCTGCCAGCGTGCAGCTCGGCTCACCAGCTCCCCTGTCATGGACAAACCCTTGCCAAGCATGAGATGGCCCCTTCCTCCTCACTCTCCTCTCATCCTACCCCCACATCCACTCAACCTACCACCTTGCTGTTCCTGAAACATGCCAATCTCATTCCTGCCCCAGGGCCTTTGCACTTGTTCCCTTCACTTAGGATGCTCAGTCCCCATCCCTCAAGACATACCAGCTCTGAGAGGCCTTTCCTTGGTGTCTATAGCAGCCCCAGCCCGTTATGCTCCCCACTCTTCACTCTGTTTTATTTCTTTCGGGGCCCCATGTCAAAAGAGCTAAGCCATTTATCTGTGTCTTTCCATCAGGGTGTCCCTCTCCAAATGCCTTGTGTGTCCTGGACATTGTTGGCTCCACTGAAGGAAGGTGGGTGCAGTCAGAGGAGGGGAGGGAGCCCTGCCCGAGGTCCTACGACAGCCTGTGAGGCAGCCTTTTAGCCCCCATTGTGGGTGAGGAAACCGAGGCTTGGAGAGGGGAAGCACCATGGGTAGAGTCTAACAGCTCTGAGAGGCTGGCCTGGGATTGGGACTCAGGTGTGTCTGGCCTGGGACCACTGTCCCCAAAAAGGCCTCCCCGCTGAGTCCTTGCAGACCACAGGCCAGGCCCTCGATCTCTGTGCCTAGAGCCCAGAGGCGCTGCAGAGAGACTTGGTGTCCAGCTTTGGCTCCAGGCCCAGAGACAGCCCAACTCCAGGCCTGAGCCCTTTCTGCCTTTGCTCACCACGGATTTGGTAAAAGTCCCTTCACCCCTCTGTGCCTCAGTGTCCACATTTGTAAAAGGAGGGTGAGTGAATCACTCACAGGGGCAAATGATGGACGAGGAAGGACTGTGCAGAAACAGGAGTCTCTGTCTGCTATGCATGGTGGTGTGGCCAGTGTCTGAGGCTTTTTGGGGTCATGCTTTTCACGACTCGGTGGCCTGTCCCCCCCCCCGCACCCCCTATCCCTGCCTTCCCGGGGAGCAGCTGCTATGACACTGGACACACCCGTGGAGGAGGCACTATCCCCAGGCTACGCCTCTCCTCCCACGCCATGCTGCTTTTCCTCAAGGGATACCGTCTCTCCGCCACCCAATGTCTCAGACACCTAGGGCCCCTGCTTCCTGTGGGCCTGTGCTTGGTGCTGGGGCTGTGCCATTCTGAGCCAGTGCTGAGTGCCCACCACGGGTCATCTGAGCTTCAGCCTCGATTTACCTGTGTGCCCTTACTACAGCCCTGATGAAACCCTCCCTGCTGGAGGCTGACCCCCTTCCACATGCCCATGCTGACCTGCACTTCTGGTCCAGCAAAAGCATTGCTCCTTTGCTGGATACCCATATCCAGCAGATTAGATTCTCCAGAACCAAGCCCTGCCCCAGGAGCCCCCCCCTTCTCCAGCCCCAGCAGAAGAGACCACAGACAAGCCTCCCTCCCTGCCCCAGGGCCATGTACCGTGGTCCCCACAACAGTGCCTGTGTCAACAGGGCCTTGCCAACAGAGCTCAACAAGAAAAGGGGACATAAGGGATTGTGTCAGGAAGCCCTCCACTCACTGTGCCGACTGTTCGCTGTCCTGCACCTGCTCTGGTGGGTAATGGCATCTCCATCCCACACCAGCATCTAAATTGGGAGAGGCAAGCAATTCCTGCCTTTGGGAACCTTAGTCCAGACAAGGGGACCCAGTGCTCAACACCTCCCCCCAGTGACTGGCTTCTCCGATGCAGATGTGCCATGTGAGGAGTTACCAATATGAGGGCCCACCGAGTGCCAGGTGCTTTTCCCGAACACTTCCTCCTCTAACCCTTGCATCCACCTCACGAGGCAGAAGGGATTTACCAATGCTGAGGGTACCAATCATCTGGGGCACTCTGCACCGGAACACCATTCCATCCCTGCCTCTTTATCCCATAGCAAGCACCTACTCGCCCTGAAAATTGCACCTCCAATTGGTGCAGCCTTCTTTGCCGACCTTGACCCTCTAAGCAGACCACTTCCTCCCGTCCTTCTTCCCTTCCCCTCTCCCTCCTTCTCTTCCTTTCTTTGTCTCTCTCCCACTTCCCCAACAGCTGTGAGCATATTTTGACCAGCTACTGTGTGCTAGGAAGTGTTCCCATAACACTTAACGGCCATCAACTCACTTAGTCTTCACCAGAGCCCATAAAGGAGGTACCCAACCCCCATATTGTGACCACGGGTCCAAGATGTTGAAGGGTTATGGTCACTGAAGTATGCGTGTGATGTGAAGATGGCAACTGTCTGCTCAATGCCACCTGCCCCCACAGGACTGAGGGACCCTAACAGCCATGCAGGGCTGGCCTGGCCTGCCGTGGCCCAACCTTAAACCATGTGCCAGGTGGTGGAATCTGCGTGGGCTCTCCACTCCTCCCCCCATGTCTCTGCCCATCCCTGGGGTTCTCTCAGTGGCCTGAACCCCTTGGCAGTCCCCTTCCTGGTGTCTCTCTGACCCTCCATCAGCCCAGCAAGGACTGGCTCTAAGAGGAGACCCTACCTCCACCAGGTGCCCTGCTGTGTCATGCAGCTTTGGAGTCACAGACTGAGGCCTGGTTTGCTCATGACTGTCTGCCGCTCAGCCTGGCTGCCAACAGGAAAGGCTCAGGCCTGAGCAGGACAGGCCCAGGTTAAGGCTGCCTGGCTGAGAGTTCCTGGATTTAGAACCAACCATCCGAGCTCACACCCCAGTTCCAACCTTGGGGGCAGCAGAGACTCTCGGCCTGGTTCCCCCCCCCACCCCGTCTCATGCCAATAACAGCTCCATGTCACATCACTTCACACAGATGATGAGAGATGAGATATAGATGAGATGTTACCCACAAAGAAAGAGTGCTTTGTAAACCAGGAAGTACCAGTGTGTGCATATGGGAGACACCTAGCTTTTATCATACATGTAATATGGAGATGTTAGACCTTAAAGGTCTAGAACATGAGCTCTAGAGCCAGAGAGTCAGGGTTCAGATCCCAGCTTCCCCACACACTAGCCGTGTGACCTAGGGCATGTTACTGAACCTCTCTGTGCCTCCATTTAGTATCCTCAACTGTAGTCGTTTGGGAAGATTCCATTAGTTTATACATTTAAAGTTGTTTTTTTTTATGTTTTTACTTTTGAGAGAGAAAGAGAAACAGAGTGTGAGAGGGGAGGGGCAGAGAGAGAAGGAGACACAGAACCAGAAGCAGGCTCCAGGCTCTGAGCTAGCTGTCAGCACAGAGCCCGACGCGGGGCCCGAACCCACGAACGTGAGATCTGACCTGAGCTGAAGTCGGAGGCTTAACTGACTGAGCCTTAACAGGTCCCCCCCCGCCCCCTTGGTTTCGTTTTAATTCTTTACTTTGAAAAAGCCATAGCTTCACAGGAGGTTATAAAATACAACGCACGGGGAGGTCCCATGAACCCGCATCCCAGCCTCCTCCAGCCATAACACCTTGCACAACTACAGGACACCTTCCAGACCAGGAAGCTGGCATAGGTAATCTTATTCTGACTTCGCCAGTTAGACGAGCACATGCGTGTGAGCGCTCAGGCATGGGTCTCAACGGAACGTTATACTCGCCCTCGCCGCGGTGATCAATTACACAACAGTTGCTTCACGAGGCTCTCTGTGGCAACCCCCCTTAGCCACGCTCACCGGTCCTCTGAGGTCACTTCCTGCCGACAGCCACCAATCCGTCCCTGTCTCGAGAACTGTGCCATTTCAAGAATGCTATACAAATGAAATCGTATGGTGTGTAACTTCTAGAGACTGGCTACTTTCCCTCAGTGTAATTCCCTGGAAGTCCGTCCACCTTGCTGACTCTATCATTACTTCTTTCCTCTTGATGGCTGTGGAATACTCATCCGTGGCACGGATGCATCCGTCTGTCTATTCGCCCACTGAAGGGCACCTGGGCAGTTTCCAGTTGGGGGGCTATTACAACTAGAACCACTTTGACCACTCTGATGCAAGATTTTGCGTGAACCTAAGTCTTCATTTCTCTGGAATAAATGCCCATGAGTGCGATAGCTGGGTCATATGATAAGCGTACCTTTGCTTTGAGAGGAAACCACCAAACTGTCCTCCAGTGGTGGAACCGCCTTCCATTCCCAACAGCCAGGTAGGAGTGATTCAGTTTCTCTGCATCCTTGCCAGCTTTTCATGCTGCTACTATTTTTTACATTAGCCATGCTAACAGCTATGGCGCTCACTGTGGTTTTGGCGTGCGTTTCACTGACAGCCAAGGATGCTGACCATTCTTTTGTGTGTTTAGCTGCCACCTGTGCATCTTCTTTGGTGAAATGTCTGTCCATGTGCACCTTCGTTTTAAAATTTTTTTTTAATGTTTTATTCAGTTTTGATACAGAGAGACAGAGCATGAGAGGGAGAGGGGCAGTGTGTTGTTTGTGACAATTCAATAAGCTGGACACTGTATTTCAACATAAATTTACATGAAAACAAACTGTCAGCAGACTGCAGGCTCCGAGCTGTCAGCACAGAGCCCTACGCGGGGCTCAAACCCACGAATGTGAGATCATGACCTGAGCCTAAGTCAGACACTTAACTGATTGAGCCACCCAGGCGCCCTGCACCTTCATTTTTAAAAGCCTCCCAGATGGGTTTGATAGGCAACGAGCTAATCCCCTAGGAGCTTCTGAACTTGGAAAGTTCTGTCAGTTTTATCCCTCTGGGCAGCCTGTGCTTTCTGGAAAGGATGCCTGGAGCGCTCTACAGTGGGTCCAGGCTGCCACAGGTGGCTCAGAGTTACTGTGTCTCGGGCCAGAGGGGGGACCTTGTCTGTTCCTGAGAAGGAATGGGGAGAAAACAGAGAGCAGGGACAGAGAGGAGAAGGAGGTTCCAAAGACCACTTGGCACAGGAGGAGACCCTCCTGGGAGCCCCCCTACAGCAGAGAGTCAGCCCAAAGCCCATAGGAGCTTCTCCGGGTATTCCTATCTTGTAGCAAGTGGTGAGTAGCCAAGTCCACGTCTAGGGTGAGGCATGACCCAGGAGGGAACTTGAGGGAAGCCAGATCCAGACTGTCACAGGCCCTGGAAAAGATGTATTTGTGGAATTTACGTCAATCTCCAGAGGGGCCGGGAAGGCTGTGCCCCTCCCAGTTGCATGGCCCCCTCCCTCTCATTAAATAAGCAATAAATGTCCACTGCACCAAGTGTAGAAATTACAGTGGAGCTCAACAAGGAAGTAAAATCATCCCAGCTCTCTAGGGACTAACCAGCGTAACTATTTGAGGGTATTTTCCAGCTGGGCCTTTCTCTAAATGTGTGCCTGTGACTGGGTGTATAAATGTTTTTTGGTTACACGGAAATACATTCTGTTCTATAAAATACATCTACCCTCTCACCTCATATTTGTCTCAAGCATGTTTTTAGGTCCTCAAACATCCCTCCACGTCACCCCTTTGGAAGCTGCTGGAACCCCTGTGGATTCCTCACAGCCTCAGGTGGGCCCTGGGCTTAGGTCCATCTCTCCCCTCCTGGTAAATAAGGTGGAGGGACAGTCCCATCAATGCGGCCTCTGTGCACTGGCTGGGGTGTTTCTCTAGGACCTGTTCCTAGACCTTCTGGGTCACAGGGTGGGGATGTTTTGATGTCTCTGGGTACACATGCATGCTGACGCAAGGGGGTGGACCAACACATCACTAGCAGTGAGCGTTTGGCCATCTCAGGGCTCCAGAAGTTTCTCTGTTGGGGCAGAGGTGAGGGCAGGTGAGAAGGTGCTGGGTGCCCCATGCAGAATGCCCTCATACCACACCAGGCGGGTGACATGCCACAGAGGTGGCGTGAGCAATGGCACACCCATGCTTCTGACCCTCTGCCGGCTGTAGGGGGAAAAGGACCAAACAACCAAGCCCATGGCCTGGGGCTCAGCCCCCACCGATCAGTAAGCAGGGTGCTATCTTCTTCCTCCCTGAGGTTGTGGAAGCAGACACAGAGAAGGTGCCCTTACTCTGAGGGAGAAGGCTTTTTGCCCACTGGCTGGGGTCCCCAGTTCTGGTCTCATAAGTGAACTGACCATGCCCCAGCCTCTGCTTCCTCATCTATGAAACGGGGCTTTTCTTCCTGCCTCAGAGGCCATTGATGAGGCTCCTGGGAGCTGACAGACTGGAAGCACCGAGTACACCATCGGATGTTCAGTATTGTCATTCTGGCACATGCTCGGGCTATCCCACCCAGTCCCCCAAATCCCACCTGGGGCCTCCCTCTGAGAAGGCCACAGAGGACTGCCCCCTGCCCCCCAGCCTTCCTGTCCTGGCTCTGGGCCCCAGACAGCCCTGCCTGCCAGCCTGGGGTCCCGCTGCCCAGCTGCACAGAGACAATTATCCATGGGGCTGGTCTCTATGTTCCTCCACCCTGCCAGGCAGCTCTGCCCAGGAGCTCAGCCTGGGTCTGGAAAACTCCCTGCTGGCAGGGGACTGGGGGTGGACTGCATCTCTGTGCAATGACCCCTGGGCAAGGGTGTGGAGAGAGAGATCAGGTGGCCAGGCAGGGGCCCTGGGTGCAACCTGGAGGGCATCTAGTCCCTCTCTGGGCCTCAGTTTCCCTACCTGCAGCATGACAGTGTTTGTCTAAAGAAGTGGTTCTTCACTCTGGGGGTGGGAGGTGTCTCAGGCCATTTTGGGACAGTGATTCATTCATCCCACCTACTAACCACACAGCCCCCACGTTGGGCCAGGCTCTCTAAGAGCTTAGGACTGACTCACATCACCCTCACAGCCAGACTGCCATATGGGATGTCCTTATCGCCACTTCACAGATGAGGAAACAGAGGCTCCCAGATGTGATCAGGGGCATTAGTCCGAGCACAGGATGTTATGGAGTGAATGAGAGACCCAGCTCTGTCCATGTGGAGGGAGGGGGCAGACAAAGAAAGTAAACACACACACAGACAAGGCCACCTGGGTGAGTACAGAAAGTGGGAGCAGCTGTAGGAGACAGGGGAGGGGGCTCCCTTAGACACTAGCCAAGAAAAGGTCCTAGGAAGAAGTGACTGCTGGCTCTGAAGGGTAGGGGTCTATGTAATGGACAAGCCAAGGTAAATGCCTGAGGCAGGATGGGGCCAGGCCAGGCATCTGCTGCAGGAAGGAAGCCTGGCTTGGAGAGGGAGGCCCACGGAGACCCCCAATACCACCACTCTAGCCCAGCATAAAGCCCAATTTGGGGATTGAACTCATGACCCTGAGATCAAGAATTAGATACTTAACTGAGGAGCCACCAGGTGTGCCAAGCTTCTGGAGGGCTGCAAAGGACCCCGAAGGCTCAGCGGGGGATGGGGGGTGGTGTCTGCAGGCAGAGCTCGTGGCCACTCCGAGCCCTTGGATCCAGCGGTGTGGTGGCCTCTGGATAAAAGGGGAGCCCTAACCTACACCATCCATTCACAAGAGG
Organism: Suricata suricatta; assembly: GCF_006229205.1. Taxonomy (NCBI): domain Eukaryota; kingdom Metazoa; phylum Chordata; class Mammalia; order Carnivora; family Herpestidae; genus Suricata; species Suricata suricatta. Next base: position 57,504,404 of record NC_043711.1, read on the forward strand.
GAGGAGCTGGAGAGGAAGACAGCTCAGTGTGAAGGCCACAGTGTGGGGGCTTCTATTTCTAGGGTGGCAAGATGCCATCACAGAATGTTCTCCACACGTCTGGTCTCTGCTTGGGACACAAGAGCATTCTCTGGGCAGATGGCTAGAGCCCAGGCAGGCATTGGGTGTCCTTGGCCCACGGGGCAGGCTGGTGGCTGCAGTAGCAGGCAGTCTGTCCCTGTCCAGCTGGGCAGGGCTGGATGCTGAGCTGAGTGGGTGGATAGAGGTAGCATCCCCACTGGAGCGCGAGGGTGGCAGTCCATCCCAGTCCCTGACTTCCCCAGACTCCAACCTACGGAATACCCAGCAAGACGCTCCCCCAGATCCCCCCTGCCTGCCCCACAGGCATCTCTCTATACCAGCAGTTTCCATGGGGGGGGGGTCCATTTTGGTGACAGCACTGCCACCCACACAGACCCCCAAGCCAGATCTCTGTAGCCTGTGACCCCTTTGATGCTTTCCTCTTCCTCCCTGGGCCCCCAGCCTCAGGCTAGCCTTCATTGGACACTCCGCTCTGTGAGCTGCCTCGGCCTCTCCATTGAACCACTTCTGGCTGAACCATAATGCCTGTTCCACTGTCCAGGCCCGGCATGGGAAGGAGGTCACCCTCTGGAAAGCACTTTCTGTGTGAAAGAGGGACAGACAAAAAGCTTCAGGGACATCCTTCTCTTATGTGACAAACACTGAGGGCTATTCTGCACCAGACTGTGGCCTGTCACTAAGGCCTGGCTCAAGTGTCACCTCCTTGGCATAGTCTCCAGGGTCTCTGGTCCCTCAGTCGATACAGAGATAGTTGCAGAGCACAAAAAGGAGTGGGGTGTGGCTGGAGGGAGCAAGTAGGGGGAGGCTGGGAGGCTCCTGGGGGTCTGGCCCAGAGATCCTATGGCCTGATACGTGTGCCATGTCAGTGACACAGATGTGGCCCTAGGAGAGGGCGTGAGCAGCCCTGGCATCCCCAAGCCCAAGTCCATACCCTGGCTTTCCACTGATAGGCTAGGTGGCCGTGGGGAGAGCCCTGTCCTCTCAGGGCTCAGGTCCCTGTCTGGAGTGGCCTGGTAGGGATAATGACAGGCTAAGGGCATGTCTAAGGAGCAAGGACAGGATGGAGGAGGCTCTCTAACCTGGGAAGTGCCATGGACAAATGTCGGCGCTGTTCTTTCCAGCTGCAGCATCCCAGGTCATCTGAGGGCTGCCCCCTGGCTGAGAAATTGCTCTCTCCTGAGAACCCTTCTGTGCTGCCTGAAGTCCTCTGGGTGAGTCCTCACTCTGGCCTCAGGGCCCGGGAATGGCCCATGTACAGATGTGGGGGCAGGCCTGCCCCACAGCCCCGGCCCTGCTCTCCCCCAGACTGCTCCCCTCCAGGGAGACAAAGCGCAAACAGGAGTTCCCTTCCCTGACTTGCCAGTAAAAAAAGGATGTGAGGTCCATATGAAACATGATTTTCTTTTTTTGGAAACATACCATGCCCCAGGCAGCTTAAAGAAAGTGGTTTTTTCCCCCTCCTTTAAATATATACTACTGGGAAAAGAGCAAAGATGAAATGGTAAGAAAAATGATTTCTTGTTCATAGGTCTCAGCTGGCTAAGAAGGACGGAGGTGTGGCAGCCTGGGGTGGAAGGTCAGCTGGTCCCAAGCATGGCAGGGAGCGGGGTCCTGGGATTTATGCAGACACCCTGGCACTCGGGGTCAATGACTCCAGGCTCTGTGCTGGAGCCAGGGGCCAGCTGCGTGGGACAAGGCCTGTGGCCCTGTGCCTACCTGTGGCTTTGGTAGCTGTGTACGTTTGCCCACTAGCCAGCTGAGGCTGCCAGGTTGGCCTGTGTGGCCCTCCAATTCCACATATACTCAGCGGGCTGTCTGTTGCCTCAGTTTACCATACCCCCCAAACACACACATGTGAATCCCCCTCCTAGATTCCCAGTGCTGTGGTTCAGGTGGGGTGACCCCATCCACACAGCTCCAGAGGCAGCCAGTGACAGAGGCTGGCCTCCCGGCATACGGCCTCCCCGGACCATGGAGTTGGTTTGGGAAGTGGCCATGGACCCCGGGGCTGACCAGTAAGATGGGAGGCCAGAGCCCCCACATGGGAACACAACCCAGGGGAAGACAAATAGGAGACGGTGCCCAGAGTCTTGGGGCTCTGGGCACCCGCCACACTGAAGCAGACCCCTGGGCTGCATCCTAACAGGAGCATTCAGATCTCTTCTGACTTTCTGCCCTTTGCAACCCAAGGGCTTCTGGATGAAATACGCTCCCTGCCCCAGCTTGGCTTCCTTCCCTTCCCAGATGCCCATGCTTCTTAAGTCCCAGTGTATCCCAAAGCCGATCTCTGTGCAGTGAGAATCCAGGGAAGGTAGGGTACGAGACTAATATTTCAGGTTACAGACCCACCACGTGCTCTGTTACCTCACTGAATCCTCATGGCTACCCTGTGAAGCTGGAATACCGGCCCCACTTTACAGAAAAGGAAACGGAACTTCAGAGAGGTTGAGCCCTCTGTCCCAAGTCACACTGCCACTGGGTGGCAGATATGGGCTTCTGTCTGAGTAGCTTCTTGGAGGGCGGCTGGGCCCTGTGGCAGGGGGTGGTATTGGAAAAGGCCTTGAGAACCCCATACGGCGCCCCCTCCCAGCTCCACCAGGCCCACCCGGTCTCAGAGAGCCCCTCTGAGGCGGTCTGTTCACCTCACAGCCCTAGAGATTGTTGGGGACTGAAACCCACCCAGGATGGGGGTGGAGGGACTTGGAAGGTGCCTGCAGCCATGTGGGCGACAACTGGGTGAAGCTGGGCGTTCTCTCTTGTTCGATAATGAGAGCAAATGTGAGGAAGGCGTTCTGTGTTATCTCAGGGCCCAGGCAGGGATGCGAGGCCCAAGCTGTGATTTTCAGTGAGGGCTGTGGTGATTAAAAATGCATTGCTTCCCTGATTAACCATTCCAAACAGATGCCGGGACCATCTTGACGAGGAATGGAGCCACCGAAGCCAACAAAACATCTTGGAATTAGCCACGCTCAGATTGGCCGCCCGTTAAGCTTTGAGGCTGCTCCAGTGGGACCCTGTCACAACTGGATGATCTGTCCCTCTGAAGATGGGCCAGCGCGCCAGCATCCAACAAGGTCAGGCGTGACGGGAGATTGGGAGTCATGGGGCATCTCCAGCCCAGGCCTCGTGCCCCCAGCTCATCCCCGGGAGATCAGGTAAACAAGACCCAAGGAGTCCAGAGTCCTTCAGCTGGGGTCTGTCCAGGGATCCCGCCCCCGAGATCCCAGGTGGATTGGGCCCTGAGCTGACACCACACTCGGTCTGGCTTCCACCCCACCATCCCCAGCCTTACCGGCCTTGTCTTGGCTCTCCCTCAAACTGTGACAAGTCAATTTACCAAAATCCTGTTCACTGAATAGTCAATTTGCAGGGCGACAGACTCATCAAAAACACTCCCTTCCCTTAACCTTTTGGTTTTAGTTGGCTGGGTTACATTCTTGCCTTCAAATGGCATTTGAAGGGAGATTTGATCTGTGTGTCCCGGCTGCTGGGTGGGAGGCCGAGAACGGGACCCGAGGGCAGGGAAGAATGAGGTGGCTGTTATCACTCCTCCAGGCGGTGCTGGGCAGAGGCTGAGGGGGTTCGGAGGAGTGGATGGTCAGCGGGCACAGGGGAGAGGCAGGCCTCTAGATGGGGCCAGGCCCAGGCTTTGGGAGGGGGGCTTCGGGAAGAGTAAGGGTCTCTGGGGAGAGCTCCAGACTCACACTTGCTAGCAGCAAGAGTGGCTTGTGTTGTCTTTCTGGGGTAGGGAAGGAAGCTGGCCCTGGCTGGGGAGAGGAGTTCAAGGGGTCTCATCCATCAGGGAGTGGAGGGCAGCAGAGGTCGGTGACCACATGAGCCTCTCCTGGAAGGACAAAGACAGGGGGATGCTGGTCCTCGTGTCTCGTACCCCATTAGATCTAGCACCTATCCTCAGCCTTTTTAAAAAAATTAAACTTTGTATTTTAAGACCACTGTAGATTCACTTGTAGCTGCTGAAAATAATAGAGAGAAATCCTGTGTCCACTTTACCTCAATTACCCCACGGCAGCATCTCACAAAAGTAGAGAACACCACACCAGGACACTGACGTGCCGTCGCCATCCTAGACTTCCCATTCTACTCTTGCTCACAGGCGTGTGTGCGTGCACCCATGTGCGTTCAGTTCTGTGTCCTGGTATTAGACGTGCAGGTTCACATACCTGCCCTCCCAGTCAAACCACGCACTCGTTCCACTACAAGGAGCCCTCGTCCACCCCCTCCTTTACAACCCAAACTTTGTGCTACCCCGTTCTCTGTTCTGAAATGAAGCTCATAAATAACATGATCTCTCTACACACATATTTTAAAACAAAAGTCAACAGAATCCTTCACTGTAATAACACAGAAAAGGAGGAAAGTGACCCACAATGAAAGTGACCCACAAGGAAGTGACAGGCGTCAGGTGTGATAGAGGTGGATCTGGCGGTCCCACAGGGCAAATGAGGAAGTCAGCTGCCTGCCTCTCTAGGTGACGGTGGCTCCTACCCAGACAGATACAGGGGCTTGCTGGCCAGTCAGTGCCACAGGGGATGCTGCCCTCCGTGACGGTATCCTTTGAATGGTGACAGCTCTCGGCAGAGCTCTGAGTATATCAAAGTCTGATCTGCCCTCGACTGTGAGAAGAGCAGTTGTGTTCCTGGAAAACTCAATGGAAATTAAAATCGCATGAAATGCATTTTGTGGTTTGGAGGTCGAATGGAGTGAGGTCTCAGGCTCGGTTAATAACACACAGATTTTGAATTGTGTCAGTCTGGGGCTAGACATTCGCAGGTTCTTGGCTGTGCAGGCCTGCCCCGCAAAGTGCATGGTGCTAGATTTCTGGCCCCTGCCAGCCAGACACCTTTCCCTGAGGCCCCCAAAACATCTGCTCCCATCTCCAATGGCCGGGAGGAGGCAGTGTGGCCTTGCAGAAAGCCCCTGAGCGCACTCTCTGTCCCCACATGAAGAGTTCCACTCATATCTGTCTCCCCAAGGGCAGGGGTTGCTGTCCCGTAGGCCCCGTGCTGAACGTGTGCTAATAAATGTGCCCCATAGGACTGATTCAGACAGAGTCCGCCAAGGTGACAATGGTAAAGCTATGGGGAACTGGTTTGGCTCCCTTGAGGCCTGGTGGGTCAGGGCCTCCCACCAAGGAGACTGCCGCTTCCTATAAGGGCTGCTAGGTTTTAATTGGCTCAAATCCGGAACCGCAAACCAGTGATTGGAAATGAAACTGCTTTGTGTAACTGGCTTGGTAGCTGATGTATTTCAATAACAAAGCACATATGTAAATACACAGAAATTCCTGAAGGATGGATGGAAGGAAAGAAGGAAGGAGGGAAAGAAAAAAAGAAATGGACACAGCAGTGGCCTCTAGGTAGAGGGATAGGAGGGAAGAATCTGATTTTGCCCTGTGTGCAGATACTTTTTTAAATGTTTATTTTTGAGAGAAAGACTCTGTCGAGTGCAAGCTGGAAAGGGGCAGAGAGAGAGAAAGGGAGACACAGAATCCAAAGCAGGCTCCAGACTCTGAACTGTCAGCAAAGAGCCTGATGCAGGGCTCGAACTCATGAACTGCAAGACCATGACCTGAGCTGAAGTCAGACGCTCAATTGACTGAGCCACCCAGGTGCCCCTGTGCACAGACATTTTTGTACCATGTGGATGAATTTTCTCTCAATTATATGAATAAATGATCACAAAAAAAACCTGGATCCAAGCAAGTGTGTGATTACTCGTGTGATTAAAAATTATTTGAGCACCTACTATGTGCCAGCCACCCCTAGAAGGCCCATTGCCTTGGAATGCTTAATGTCCTAAGGACTGGGTTCTGGATGGCGGGCCCAGAGCCCCCAAATCTCCCCTCTGTCCTGGGACAGAGACCCCAGTGAAGGCAGTGCCGGGTGTCCAGCCAGTCCCACCCCTCCTGAGTCAATGCCCAAGGATCCCTGGGGCGAGGCATTCCATCAGGAAGTATGGGGCCTGCATCATTCAGCCTTTATTAAAGAAAGGGTAACTCAGGAGACCACTTTACACCATGAGGATGATTATTATGAAAAACACAAAACACAAAATACCGAGTATTGTTGAGGATGTGGAGAAATTAGAACACGTGTGCACTGTTGGAGGGAATGTAAAATGGTGCAGCTGCTGTGGCACACAGTACCCTGGTTCCTCAAAAAATTAAATATAGGGACACCCAGGGGGCTCAGTCAGATGGGTGTCTGACTCGGGCTCAGGTCGTGATCTCGCAGTTCATGGGTTCGAGCTCCGTATTGGGCTCTGTGCTGACAGCTTGGAGCCTGGAGCCTGCTTCAGATTCTGTGTCTCCCTCTCTTTCTGCCCCTCCCCCATGCACACTCTGTCACTGTCTCTCTCTAAAAGAAATAAACATTAAAAAACTGTTTTATAAATTAAATACAGGGGCACCAGGTGGCTCGGCTGGTTAAGCGTCTGATCTGGGCCCAGGCTGCGATCTCGCGGTTCGTGGGATGGAGCCCCGTGTCAGGCTCCATGCTAAGTGCAAAGCCTGCTTGGGATTCTCTCTCTGCCCTTCCCCCTGCTCTCAAAATAAACAAACAGTTTTAAAAAACTAAATAAACTAATTGTCGAATTACCAGACGATCCAGTGTTTCCACTTCTGGATATATAACCGAAAGAAGAATGAGCATGAAGAAATATTAGTCCACACATGCTCATGGCAGTGTTGTTCACAATAGCTAAACGTGGATGTAACTCAAGAGTCCACTGATGGGTGAACTAATAAAGATGTGGCGTACCCATACAATGGAATATTTTTCAGCCCTAGAAAGGAAGGAAATTCTGACCTGGTGGCAATACGTATGAACCTTGAGGGCATTATGCTCAGTGAAATAAGCCAGTCACAAAAGCACAAACACCCTATCTATGATCTCATTCACAGGAGGTCTCTAGAGCAGACAAAATGTAGGATGGTGGCTGCAGGAGCTGGGGGAGGGGAGCGGGAGTTAGTGTTTAATGAGGACAGAGTTTCAGTTGCAGAAGATGAAAAGGTTCTGGAGATGGGTGGTGGTGACAGTGATGGTGATGGTTGATCAACAGTGTGTGTGTGTGTGTGTGTGTGTGTGCGTGTGTGTGTGTGTGTGTGTGTGTGTAATATGGGGGGGAGGGGCAGAAGGAGAGAGAGAATCCCAAGCAGTCTCTGCACTGAGGGCTTGATCCCACGACCCTGGGATCATGACCTGAGCCGAAATCAAGAGGCAGATGCTCAACCGACTGAATCCCCAGGTGCCCCGACACTGTGAATACATATAATGCCGCTGAACAGCACCCTTACAAATGGTCAAAATGGTAGATTTTATGTCATATGTCTTTAACACACCTTTCAAAAAAGGGTATTGGTGCTTTGCCAGGCCAGGGCCTGCAGGACTGCTGAGAAACAGAGGCAGGGCCCTGTCCACAAGGGATGCTCCGAGTCTGGTGGGGGACACAGAGATGCAGGTAGTTGATGACTACAGAGGGGCCTGTAGTGTGACAGACGGGAGGACCGAGCTTGCAGGAGCTCAGGGAGGGGACCTCAAGAAAGAGGCACAATGGGATGCTGGCGCCTGAGGTGAGGGACAGAAAGCGTATTCCCAGAAGAGGAACCAGCAGGGGCCAAAGCATGGTGGCGTGAGCTGTCTCTCCTGAGAGCCTGGGCAGGAGTGGCGTGCAGTGGGGTCAGGGCAGGGCAGGAGGAGCAGGAGGTGGCAGGGAGCCCTGGAGCCTGAGACGGGGCGTGTGCAAGCAGGGCCACCCCACAGCTCCTTGGTGTCCACCCTCTTTTCTTCCCTCCATCTCTGCAGGGCGTGGGCCTCTGTGACCTTGTTTACCTCTCCTGTGGACCACAGCCATTCATCATGAGCACCCAACCAGGCCTGGCACACACACAGGGTTGAATGAATGAATCGGCACGTGGACGATGGCTCCACAGTGACCACAATGACAGACAGACTCGGGTGTGTGGGAAAGAGCCAGCATGCCTGAATGCAGTTTCTGCTTCTTGGAGCCACTGGCCCCTCTCCTCCCAGCGGCCTGTGTGTCCCTCTAACTGGCAGGGGCTGACCCTGCCGCTCTGCTTCCAGATGACAACTGGCCCAGAGAAGGCAAGAGGCCTGCCCAGGATTACAAAGCAAGGCAGAGCCAGAGCTGGAGTGGAATGTCCTTCTTTTGCTCTGAGAGACCCTGGGTGGGCCAGTGCCTCAGGGACTTAGGGGCAGGGGTGAGTGTGAGCTTGAGAGAGAGACAACAGGGGTCAGAGTGCAGGTGGGATGAGGCATGAAAGGGGAAAGTGGCCTCAAATAAGCCTGGTGGGTGCTTAGTCAGCACCCAACAACAATGCTCCTAGGCCCCTGTTGCCAGTAAAGCCAGGGTTAGACCATGATCCGGGAGCGGTCTCGGGCGCATCCTGGTTCCCGGCCCCTGCATTAGCCGACCTGCGGGTAGCGAGACACACTCCTTCTTAGCCTGCAGGCCACCAGGTCCTGGCAAATTCCCGTTCACACTACATGCCTGCTGTAGGATGCGGTGACCCTCCCCGTCTCTGGGTCAATTTCTTGTCCTGGTCCTTGACACCATGGATTGACAGTATCCATTCATGTCTGTCTCCCCCTGCCGGCCTGCAGGCTCCCGGAAGGCAGAAACTATTTATTACTCCCCCATGTGCCCCACTGCTTAGGGCAGTTCGGCCATACCGGGTGCAGATGCATAATTCATTCATTCAACAGGGATTTACTGAGCAATTACTATATGCCTGTGCTTTCTAGAGGCTAGAAGTAGCAGCAGCTAACACACCGTCAGCCTCTCCACCCTGGAATGATCTAGTGGTGCAGATGAACCAATCAACCAGCAGCAGTGGGCAGATGGAGCCAGCACTGGGAGGAGAAGGAGCAGAGGAATGTCAGGTGGGATAGGCAAGCTAGACTTGGTGTCTGGCGCGAAACGCTGGAGAAATGGAGAGGAGTCACGGAAGTTCCAGCAATAGGAAACGAATGAATGAGCAAGTGAATGAATGAATGAATGAATGAGCAGGAGGTGCCCCGCTTCAGCCCCCAACCCCCCAGAAGCTCTGAATTTCACACTCAGTGCAAGCTCCTGGCCGCCCAGGATCTAGTATTCAGGCAGCAGGGGGTGATGGTGGTTACCTTGTTAAGCGTAGTTACAGTCTGAAAGGGGCTGACCTTAATTAAGACACCATTAATTAAGCTGTCAGTAGAGTAATGATCTCAGTTGTTAGCAAATTTGATGAAGGAGCTGATTCTAGAAGCCTCATGATTTCCCCCATTTCATTAATAAATCTCCTGGTGTGGTATTGTCATCCCTTATTCTGTTTGCTCTGCCACCATTGTGACTGAGCCCCCCCCCAGCGGGTACCCACCCTTGGACAAAGCCCAGATGGCATAACACTCTCTCAGGGGCTGCTCCATGGGACCCAGAGGGTGGAGGACAGGAAGGCCAGCTGGCAGGGCTCCTCTAGGCCACAGGACACTCTGATCCTGCCACGCATGGGGACCCTGGAGCGAGTCTGGCATGTGGCACACTGGGGGAGGGACCCCATTGCCAAGTACACAGCAGGAAACAGCCATGTGACCTCAGTCAAGCTCCCACCCTCCCTGAGCCTCAGTTTCCTCTTCTGTAAGATGAGATCAAGAATACCTCCTTTTTATAGCAGTTGGTGAAAACCAACAAGGCAATTGGGCAGAAAAGGCTCAGAGGCTAAAGGGTACAGTGGTATGTTGGCTAGATGCTACTGTGCTTGGGTTTCCAGGTGCCCTGAAAGTTAAACAGCTAGAGACACTCAGCTCCTCCTCGCCCATCGCAGCACCACATCAAAAGCCCTGGGAATGAAAGTCGAGCAGCAGGTGCCAGGAGAGTCCTGGTTCTGGGTGACAGTGAAGTGGGGAGCAAACACACAGTACCCAGCGTCCACTGTGGAGCCTTGTCAAGCTGGCCCGGTCTAGGTCTCAAATCTTTCCCTAAAAACAAAGGGGGCAATGGCTTGTCTGCAGTCACCCCTTCCCCAGCCTCTTTGTAACTCTGGTAGCCACAGGTTAGTGGCCACACCTGGGGGACTAGCCTAGATATCACCGTACCAGACTGCAGAAGCCTGAGAGCAGGAGGGGCAAGAGAACACCCACACAAATGAGAGCCAGGGGGCATAGAGCCCCCCAACAGGCCCTCCACCTGCACTGGCTCAGCCCCTCTCCCAGGCAAGCTGGGCAGGGCTAGCTTGTCTAGAGGACAAAACCGCCAGGAGCTCTATGTTAAAGTGAAGGTTCCAGGGCTCCCAGCATACAGAACAAGTCTGTACTGGCATTGGGGCCAGTTTTGGAGGGCAACTGTGTCCCTGGCAAAATCACGAGCAAAGTAGGCTTGGGCAGCTCCTGGGCCCAGGCAAAGATATGGCAGGAAGAAGACGGCCGCCTGGGGAGGACCTCTTCCCAACAACAGTGGTGGATGTGCCACGCAGGGGGAAGATTTACTATTTGTTTCCGGAAATACTGCTGAGGCCTTGTCTCAGGGAGTGAGAACACTGGGGTGTTCTGCTCACAACAACAATGCAACCTGTGGGCTTTTCCACTAAAAAAGCAAATGAACCTCACAGAGAACGGTAGATGCAGGCCACCTTCACCACCACCCAGGGCTCCCGCCAGGGTCTGCTGGCACAGTGGCAAGAAGTATGTTTATTTTCCTTCCCGCTCAGTTAGCGAGAGAGCTGTCCCTTCACTGAGGGGGCTGGGTGGGCTTAGGAGCTCCACAGGTCCTTGTCATGGTATGGGGTAGTGAGGCCTCAGAGTGGCCCCAAGAGGTCCCCATACATAAGGCTTCTCCTTTCTAGTCCTGGGGACGGAGCCCAGCCCCAGAGTGTCCAACTCTGTTCTCTAACCTTACAAGGTCTGAGGTCACTGAACAGCCCTGAACAGCTGAGCTGCGGGGCAAATCGCCTACGGGAGGTGGAGATGTGGAGCTGTGTCTCACCCTATGGCTTCGAGCCCCAGAGGATGCTGCAAGGCCAGAGACCAAAGGTTCCTCGCCCCAGAACAGCGAAGTGAGCCCCAGAGAGCTGCGAGGCAAGCTGGCGTTCTAATCCGCTGTCCCCTGGGAGGCCTAGCTTAATGAGGCACGGGCTTTGGTTTCCATAAATACCTGGACCCGTGATGTCACCACCCCGTGCAGAGTTTAACAGCTTCTGCCGCTGGCTGTGGGCCCAGCAGACGAGTGCTCTGCCACTAGCCCACAGAACACCTGCGTGGCACAGGACACCAGTGCCCCTGCTCTAGATGGCGAGTCGGACCTTCACCTGTCCATGGAGGACTCAGCATCCTGTCCCTGCCTGGACCTTCCTGCTAGCCTTCCATCAGGCATGGCTGAAGTGCCAGTCACGAATGAGTGGGCAGGAGAGGCTGTTTCCGAATTGTCATGCTGAGGATTATGCCAAAAGCCAAAATGGTAGTGGTGGCTGGAAGACCCTGTATATGGATTTGAGGGGATTAGCTGCTCTCAGACATAGGGAATTTCACAGCCCAATGGAGATCTGCTGACTAACAGCCTTTTCCTCCTCGTCAACCGCCAACAAATACCTCCACTGCAGGGCACAAACGCTGGCACCTCTGCCCGGTGGCCAGCTCCCTCTGCAAGACACCTGCACAGAATCCCACTCCTCCCCCCCATCCAGCCCCTGCTCCAGCTCCAGGCTCAAGCTGGGGCCCCTCTGGTCTCCAGCCCGACTTTCAGGCATAAACCTGCCACATATACTCACAAGTAGCGTCTTCTGCAAGCCATTCTGTCCGGGGCAATTTTCCCCTTCTCTCTCTCTCTCTCCAGCTGGGAAGGCTCAAGGGAATAAAATTAAGTCGAGGGGCGAGTCACATTCCCGGGGGCGGCGGGAGCAGGGGGTGACCGCAGTGGGCTCCTAGGGGCCCCGGGCACAGCAGGGCTCACACCATGCCCAAGAGCCTGCGAAGTCCTCCAGTCACCATGGTCGCCAGGTTGGGCGGGGGCGTCGGCCTCGCTGCTACCTGGGGCCACCTCGGGCTTTTTCTCTCCCGCACATCCGGGGTGGCTGAGCGCCGGGAGGAGGGGGGTGCTGGGGGGAATCTGCGCCCGCTTTGCTCTCGCAGCATCCGGGGAGGGGCGGGCGCTTGAGAGCCTGCCTCCCCACCCCCCCTCCTCCGCGCCCAGGAGCAACGTAGTGCGGCCGCGCTGGACCAATCGCCGAGGCGCTCGTCGCCATGACAACTGCAGCATCAGGCGCGGCCACCCGGCGGCGCCCGCGATGCAAAGTCAACCGCTCTCGGAAAAGCTCCCGCTGAGCGCGAGGGTGCGGAAGCCTGCTGGGGCCCTTCCTGGCTGGGCTCTGGAAACCTGGAAATCTTGTTGCTAAAATGCACGCGCTGTCCAGAGCCTGCGATGACGCCGCTTTCCAGGGTGGCTTTTCTGCCTTTGGCACGGAGTCATGCAAGCAACGGAGTGCAACAGGCTGGCGCCCTGGAGTCAGGCCCACCGATTCCAAGGCTGGCTCTGACTCCTAAGGGCCTTGAGGCCTTGGAGAAGCCGCTTCCCCTTTGGGAGCCTCGATTTATGCTATTGTGAAATGGGATCGTAATGGCTATGGCACAGGGTTCCAAGAGGGCTTGTTACACACAGTAGCTGCACAGATGCACAGCTGTTATTATGGGTGTCGGCCATGTCCTGGAGCCAGGGAGACTTCCTGCTCTAGCCGTGGAGTTCATTTGTTCACTTACTCATCTATTCAACAAGCCCCCCTATGCAACTTCCACATGCCAGGCACTTCTAGACTGGCCACTCAGGGACGAACAAGGCAATGCTCTCATGGGGTTTACCTCTTAAGAGGGAAATAGGAAATCAACATGCAGTCAAATATATAATTTTACATGGTAAGGATGAGGACAAAACGTAAAGCTGAAGAGGCAGAAGGGAGGGGGAAAACAGGAGGGAAGGAGGAAGCCATTGACATCCGAGGGAGTGCTCAAGGAAGGCCTCTCTAAGAGGGCACATGTGGGCTGAGCCCTGAATAACAGAAGATCTAGGGAAGAAGCATTCCAGGCAGAGGGAAGAGCTGTATTAAGGTCCTGAGGCAGGAAGGGGCAGAGCATATGTGAGTAACACTGAAGAAGCCAGTGTGGCTGCAGCTGGTGAGCCACAGGGATGTGAAGGTGAGAGGTCTGCATCCCCCTCTCCCCTTCAGATTCACTTTTCTTTCATACACAGATCTCTCTCTTCTTACCTGATGCTTAACTGATCGGAGTGTGTTTCCTCATCTGCAAATCATGAATCCAAAGCCTATCTCATTATACATACACACCTGTAATTTTTATGTCCACTGTAATCTTTATGACGTCAATGAGGTATAAGATTATCATCCTATTCTAAGGGGAGAAAGCTAAAGCCAGAGATGCAGCAGCCAGCCCAGACTCACAGCTGGTGACCGGTATGCCAGGGGAGTCTGGTTCCAGATCCTGGCTTTGGGAAGATTACATGAAAAGGTTTGAAAGCCCACACACCCTCGGCAGCTCCAAGGGCCATTCTTGTTTCCTATTCTCTCTGGACTCTCAGACTCACTGAGGTTAGGGGAAGGAGAGATGATGCATCCTTGAGTTTCGGTCCCTCCTTTGGACAGTGGAGAAAATGGGGCTCAAAGAGGGTGAGTGATGTGCTGAGGTTGCAGAGCACTGCACGGCAAAAGTGGGACTAGTACCCAGTTCCTCTGGCTCCGTGTCCCTGATGGGGCCAGGGTAGAGCAGAGCATCTGAATGACTGGTAAATGGCATCAGAACTGCACGATGCTTCTCGATTCACCCTCCTACGGCAAATCTTTGAATGACCAAGCTTCCTACACCGGGAATTTCCCTCTCCGAGAAAAATGCAATCATAGACATAATTCATGTTTCTGTGGGCTTAACATGTCACAGATCCCACCCGCCTCCTGCCCCCAACCCTGTGTCTCCTGGAAGTGAACAAATTTTTAATAACATTGCAAACAGAGCAACAGCTACAGCCATGAGGGCTTCAGCAGGATCGTTTTGTTTCAGCTCTGATGTCTAGAGAGTTCTCAGAGGCACTTTACAAAGTAGGTTGCTTTCCCCTCCCATGCAGAGAGGTCTCACCTCTACACAGCAGCAGAGCAGATGGGAAGCCACATCTCTGTGACTCCCAAGCCCGGGCCCTAGCAACTCCCCTCATGGCCTCCTCCAAGTGAGGATTATTTTATCACATCTGTTTTCCAGAAGAAGAAACTGAGGCTCAGAGCACAGGAGGGCCCTGATCACAGAGCGGGCACCAGCTTCCCTTTCCTGGGTTTCCTCTCCTGCCCCAGGGAGCCTCCCTTGGGGCTGGAGGGGAGGGGTAGTGGGGGGAGGGGTGGTGGCATGACACCCATCTGCATACTCACTGCTTTTTGGTATTTCCTCCTTACAAACAAACTTACATGTCTGCTTCTTGTATGTAATGCTGTTATTTTGAAACAGGGAAGATGGCAAAGACCCTGGAATTCAGAAGCAAGTGCCAGGAGTGTAGGCACCCAGGCTGTGTTTACAGGACACGGGGGCTGTTTCTGATTTCCGATGGAGGTTGTCCAACACAAGGTCAGGCACCAGGGAGTCTCCCAAAATCGTGGATCTGAGGCCCGGTAGGGAATTGGTGTTGGGACATCTGCAGCTGCCACTCACTCTCAAGGACCCTCTGGAAATGCCTGCACCACCCCCAACACACCCCCCACACCTTGTACCTGTGCCCACCTGGAAGCAACCCAGACAAGAATGAGAAAGTGTCGGACAAAGAGTAGTTGGGGAAGTCTTCCACATCTAGGACTCCTCTCCTGTCCTGGAAAATTCCAACCTGCAGGCTAACAGGCACAGGGAGTCCCATGGACTCAACCTCTTCCACGGAGGCAGCATGGAGCCCCCTCCTTGTCCTCAGGCCACCAACTGTTCTAGCCATGGAAACAGAACTGTCAACATTCTGAATCTTCAAAGCTCAGAATCACAAATCCTTCAAATCCTGGATTTTTATTTCCTTTTCAGCTTCAGCTTTACATTTGAAAGAAATAGAACCTTAATTACACAAATAATCTTTCAACAAAATAAAGTCCCCTTGACCACACCCCTACATCTTACTCCCCCTTCGTAGAGGTAACTGCTGTCCTTTGTTTGGAACACAGGCTTCCAGAACTTTGGCTAAGCCTGTAACCATATTTATATGCCTATAGAAAATATAAAAGAATTACATGGACAGACCCTAAAAAATGGCATCATATTAAGTTGTGAAATTTTCCAAACTTTAAATACACCAAAAGGCATAAAGAGAAATACAGTGGGGCAGGCACCTGGGTGGCTCAGTTGCTTAAGTGTCCGACTTTGGCTCAGGTCATGATCTTGCCTTTTGTGAGTTTGAGCCCCTCATAGGGGCTGACAGCTGACAGCTCAAAGCCTAAATTCTGTTTCAGATTCTGTGTCTCCTTTCTCTCTGCCCCTCCCCCGCTCACGCTCCATCTGTCTCTCTCTCAAAAATAAATATAAAACATTAAAAAAGAGAGAGAGAGAAATACAGTAAACTGCGATGTATGCAGTGCCTACCACAAGAATTAGAGCATCACAAATCTGACGGAAGCTGCGTCACAGCCTCTGTTCCACCTCCTCCCCGCTCTTCCCTCCTCACATAGACACGGTGAATTCACTGCAAAGAGAATCATTCCTATACAGTGTTCTCACGCACACAGGTGCCCACAAAGGGCAGGAATGCTTGCACATGTTTTTAAACTTCACACGAACAGAATCATGCTGGCGGTCACTTTCTGCATTCCTTTTTCCCCAGTCAACATTCTACTCTGGACACCGAATGATGGAATCTCTAAACCAGATTCTTCTTTGCTGAGTTGTCAAATCCTAGGCTTTTCTGATCACAGCCATGGGTTGGGCTCTTGGGCTCTTGTTGCTGACAGAGGCCTGGCAGGCTCTGCACAGCCCTCCTTTGTGTCTGCACCCCTTTCCCCATTTGCACCCCTTCCCCCCTCCTCTTCTCCCTCCGTCCCTCACGTGCAGGCAGGGGACAGCTACAGCAAATATCTTTGGAGAGACGCGTGTGAACTTTTGGAAGCTTGGCAATCACCTCCTCTGCAGTGCACCAAGTCCTATCAAGGTGCCCTGTCTCTGGTACTTGGGGAGAAGTACCTGGGCAGGCTTTAGGAGGGGTCTCTGACATGCCACTGAAATGCTGCCCTTCTCAATGCCATTCGGAGCCCTGACCAGTGGAGATTTGGAAGCCACAGGCTGGCATTGGTCTCTGCTCTCCCACGGCTGTGCCAGTCTTGCCAAGGACAGCCCTGGTCTCAGGAGCTGGCTGAGGCCCGTGAGAAGCCAGGGGGCTGTGGCCAGGAGGACGCTGGGGCAGAAACTCCTGCTGCGTCTGGGCCTTGCTGGCTGGGGGTAAGGGAGGGGGAGGCGTGGGAGGGAGTGCTGCTTGGTGCTTTGGCTTCTGCAGGGCTGGGGCTCTCTGTGCCGCTCACCTAGAGGGCCAGAACTGGCAGGAGCAGAGTGTGCTGGGAACAGCCCCTGCCTTTCTGAGCTTCCACTCTGAGCCTTCAAGAGACCCCTAGTGGGATGGAGGTAGGCCTGGCTGAGGAGGAGGATGGGCGTGGCTGTGAACAAGAGGCACCACTGGCCAAGTGCTGGCCTTCCTGAGGCCCGTGTAGGGTGAAGCAGGGTAGGATGGACCAGCCAGACACTAAGCCAGAGCCGATGGGTCTGAGTGTGCCCTGGGGTGCGGGCTCCCTCTCTTACTGTTCTCCCTCCTCTGCCAGCCACTGCAGCTAATAGGTGCTATGTCCCTCTCCACTCCCCACTCCCCTACCCCCTGCACCTTCACAGCGGGCAGTGTAGCCCAGTAGTCAAGGCCAGGAGCCACCTCTGCCACCAGCCGTGTGACTCTGGGCGGGTGACCCACGTCAGCCCCACATCCATGCACCTAGGCTCACAGGGCATCTCTGTCTACCTCCAGGCAAGGTCAAAGGGAGTTGCCGCGTAAACATTAGACCAGAGCTAGTAGGGCTGTTGCCCCCCAAGCGTCAGCCACAGTGGTTACTGCTCTCCAGCCGGCTGGGCTGCCAGAAAAGGCACAGGACTGAAATTCGCGGATTGGGCTAACACGTCCCCACCACCCCCGTTGAAATGAGAGCCTCTGGTGTGCCCCAGACCAGCCTCACAGCGCCTCCCATTTCTCACCCTTCTGACGAATCTGACCAGTAGTTTTTTTAAATCTAAAAATAGTTTTTATTTAAAAGCCAAACATCCTGTCACTGAGGTAAATCGTGTACTTGAGAAGCTAGTTTCACCACAAATGAATATTCAGATAAATAGGGTTATGAAAGGAAAATTGCTCGCCTGAAGCCCTCCCTTGGCCTCCCGGGTCCAAGTGTCCCTGGCTGAGGGACCCGGTGCTGATGCCAGGGACACCAGGCAGGGTGGGCACAGGGCAGGCGTGGGGAGGGCAGCGGGGATGGCTCATGAGCTGAGTCAGAAAAGACCAGGGATACATGTGGCAGCGTTCGGGGAAGGTTACAGGGTTATCCGTGGTCCCTGTGGGGGTGGTGACTGTCACTTTCCTTCCCAGGAATCCCCCTTGCTTTCCTCAGCTGCAAAGTTCTGTCTCCGTGTGCGTGTGCATCTGCGTGTGTGTGTGTCTATCTGGGTCTATTTTTGGTGATTGGCACCGCTCCTCAGAAACAGAGTGGAAAGGCCTTGGGCCCATATGAAGGGGACAGCAGCCCTCTATGGCCACCTTATGTCATTGCCAGAGGCTGGTCTGCAGGGTGGTCTCGAGGTCCTGCTGGGCTGTGTATGCGGCTGGGGACCAGCAAATATGGCCACCTACTGCCCGGCCCCCAGCTCGTAGGGCCAAGAGCATTCCCTGACCACAGAGCCACACTCATTCCTCATTTGCTTATTTCTTCATCCATAGAATGCTGACTGCTTTTTGTTTTGGGCCAGGTCCGTCTACACACTAGGGGCACTTAGAGACAAAAAGAGATAAAAAGACATGTGTCCTTCCCAGAGGAAGGGAACCGTCTTGAGGCTTTGACAGCCAACACCTCTCCCTGCCCAGCTGCCTCCCCTCCTGGGAATCACCCCTGCATCCCACTGAGTGTCTGGGGCTCAGGTGGGGCTGACTCCACTTGCAAGAACAGGCATGGCGCTCAAGCTGGGCCCAGGAGAGGCAGGCCCAGACTTCACTGACATTGTTGGGAGAGAGGGGCTCTGAACTTGACTTCAAACTTAAATCTGAAAGGTACACACACACAGCTATAAGCTCTACACCTTCCGATGACACACCCGTTGGGTTCCTCAGCCCCTCCCCCGCAGATCCCTCCTGGGGATCCACCTTCTGCCTTGTCCTGCCACAGTGAGTTAGGCCCTGCCCCTGCCTCCCTGAGGGCTTGAGATAACATAAGAATGGCATTTCTTAGCAAAAAGGAATCTCAAATAAGCACGAAGCTTTGTGTTCAAAGACGTTCATCACAGCATTTTTTATAACAACAATAAGCAAACTAAAACCCTAAACAAATATTAAGGTAAATGTTCAACATTGGGAGCTGCCTAAAAATACATGATTCCACAGGTGCTAGAGTAGCATGTAGCTTTTAAAAGAAATCTTTAGGGGCACCTGGGTGGCTTATTTGGTTAAGCGTCCAACTTCGGCTCAGGTCATCATCTCACGGTTTGTGAGTTCGAGCCCCGCATGGGGCTCTGCGCTGATAGCATGGAGCCTGGAGCCTGCTTCAGATTCTGTGTCTCCTTCTCTCTCTGGCCCTCCCCTACTTGTGCTCTCTCAAAAATAAATAAATGCAAAAAAAATTTAATAAAAGAAATCTTTATAAGTAATGATGTTAACATTTGTTAGTTAAACAAAAAGTAGGTTCTTGGGGCACCTGGGTGGCTCAGTTGGTTGAGCGCTGACTTTGGCTCAGGTCATGATCTCATGGTTCCTGAGTTCGAGCCCCGTGTCAGGCTCTGTGCTGACAGCTCAGAGCCTGGAGCCTGCTTTGGATTTTGTGCCTCCTCTCTCTGCCCCTCCTCTGCTCATGCTCTGTCTCTCTTTGTCTCTCAAAAAATAAATAAATGTTTAAAAAGAAATTTAAAGAAAAAGTAGGTTCTCAAAGTACATATTTAGGATGAACCCTGTAATGTGAGTATAACACACAACTAGAAAAATGCCCAGGGGGCGCATGGGTGGCTCAGGTCATGATCTCAGGGTTTGTGGGTTTGAGCCCCACATTAGGATCTGCTGACAGCTCAGAGCCTAGCGCCTGCTTCAATTCTCTCTCCCTCTCTCTCAAATAAATACACATTAAAAAAGAAAAATGTCTGGAAGGACACATGCCAATATGCCACCATTAATAGTCATCACCTCTGAGTGGTGGAAGTACTGGCCAATTTTATTTCCTTTTTCATTTTAATTTATTTTTCAAAATTTCTACAATATGCTTCAACATAATAAGGGAAAATATTTGCATTCTGCAGGGGCTAGCACAGAGGTTCCTTGTCACAGGTATGTTTGAATCCAGCCAGCCCCTGCCCTTCCACCCCTCCCCCCCGTGCCCCCCCTCCCAACTCCTGTCTCCACCCTGGGCAAGTTTTAGCTCCTCCCAGTCTGGTTTTCCCTCCAAGGGTTCATCCTCACCCCTCACACAGGCCTACACATGCACTGTATTAGTCCTCACACAGGTACCAAATGGATGGAAGTAGGCAGTGCACCAAGAAGAATGGGAGACAGGTGTTGCACAAAGATGACCAGCATCCGCAGGGGTCATAAAATAAGGTCGCTATGAAGGTGACCCTTGGCCACAATGTGTAACTGGCTGGGCGCTGGTTGCAGCCTGAGTGGGTCCCACCTAACCAAGTGCCCGAGGTGGACAATAGCGCCACCTTCAGGGCCCCTGGTGTAGTTTTCAAAGTGGTGTGGATGGTACCACAGTGAGTCCCTGAGTTTCCCTGTCAGTCACCTGCTTGTCCTTACCTTAGACGGGATTTGAAAGGTGGCTCTTCTCTAGGGTGGCTGGGGCTGATCTGGCTGGTGAGTGGGAGGGCTGGGCCTTGAGTCACCCCACCCAGAGATACATAGCCTGTCTGGTCTGATGAGGGCTGTTCCCAGGTCAGACTGCAGTGGGGCAGGCTGGGGGCACAGCAGGCATGGACTCTGTTCTCAGGCCTCAGTTCAGGTCTCAGCCTACCGCTTATCTGCTGTGTGACCTTGGGCAAGCAAATGCCCAACTCTGTGCCTCAGTTCCTACACTGGGAAATGGGAAAAGCAGATCCCTGCTGGGAATAGACACAAGAAGGGTTACGGGAGATGTGCCTGTCGCAGTACATACTAGGTGAAGGCTGAGCTCAGGGAGGGCATGCAATATATCAGTCCTTGGCCTCGAGAGGCCTGTCCCTGTCTCCATGCTGGTTCAGCCTTGGGAAAGGGGTCTGGAGGAAGCTAGATACACAGAGACACCCCCAGGAGTGAGAACCAGAGGGAGTCTTTCCTGGGAGGGTCAGGATCTTTCTCTACCCTAGTTGGGGCTCCTGCCTATTCATATTGTGGCACGTCATCTTGCACAGACAAATCAGATCTGTCCTTCTCTAGATTGCCATGGCCCTCAGAACAGAATCTTCATGCCTGGCGTGGCATCACGCCTCTCTCACTCTCATTCACATGCTGACACTTATCCCTTGCCCACTCTGTTCCAAGGCAACCTCGTTTCTGCCTCAGACCTTTGCTCATGCTATTCCCTTTATCAGAACACCCTCCCCCCAGCTCTCTACATGGCTTATTACTCTCTAGGTCTCAGCTCAGAGATCACCTCTTTGGGAAGCATTTCCTGAGCACCCTTGGTGAAATATTCCTCACCCACCCCACCCACGCCTCAGACCCATTTTATTTCATCCAGAGTATGTTAAATCATCCTGTTTAGTTGTTATTTCTCTATGCCTGTTCTCAAGAAAATGCTGGGTCCCCAGTGGCAGAGTCAGCACCTGTCTTGGTCATCACAGCATCTCCCAGTGCACTGATGTGGCCTGGCACATAGTAGGTGCCTGATAAATGTTCACCAGCTGAGAAAATAAATGGATAATCACAAGCTACACACCCCGCTCATCCCCGCCGCATCGAGGGAGCATGGCTACCGCCCTATAGCTTCTCATTCTTTCCACATGTCACAACCTTTGCGGGTTTGATAAAAATCCCAGCCCAGACGAATGTTCTTCCCACAGTCTAAATCTGCACAGGATAATTGCTTGTGCATCCGCACTAATAACAGGTCTTATGATTACAGTTTATTTGCTACGATTTTAGTTAATGGGCCGGATGGGATATTTGCATGTGGAAAGTTCCCTGGCTATTTCGGGGAGCTCCCAAATCTGCTGCTCATGGAAGAAAAGGCTCTTGGTACAGAAAGAGCCTCAAGTGAGGGCAGAAAGCCTGGAGGCAAGTCCTTTGCCTCCCTCAGTCTCCGTTTCCTCATCTGTAAAATGGGGTGGTAACACCTGCCTCTCAGGAAAGGAGTCCATGAGCCAACCTCACACAGCTGCCACTATCAGCACTGTGCCATGGGCTAGCACCCTTTGCACCAGCATCCAAGCCATAGCCCACTTTCAGCTGATTTTTTTTTTAACTTGGATGCTTTTTTTCAGTAGGCTCCACGCCCAGAATGGAGCCCAACATGGGGCTTGAACTCATGACCCTGAAGATCAAGACCTGAGCTGAGATCAAGAGTTGGATGCTTAACTAACGAAGCCACCCAGACACCTCTTGAATGCATTTACAAGGGAAACTTCCTTTCCCTACCCTGAGTGGAAACCAGGACTATTTTTCTGAAACAAATGACCCTGGAAGAGAGCCGCTGATTCTGGAAAAGCGCCCCCGAGGCTTTGAGGCACCTTCATGGGTTTGGGTGGACAGTGTCTATTGCTCCTACTGGATCTCCAGCTCCCTTATCTGTCCTCCAAACTGCTGAGCTCCCCAGGGGCACACAGTAGGTCCTCACCGAGTCAGTGGTGAAGGAACAGATGGCAGAGTCCCACCAACAGGAAGACTGAAGGGTCTAAAGGAGCTGGCCGTCCATGCGTATGTTCATTCTACGCCAATCGCATGAGCACCTATTGTATGCTGGCACCTACTAGGTGCTGGGATACAGCAGTAAATGAGACTATGTCTTTTCTGTTTCTCTCTCCTCCCTGGTCTCCTCACTTGGTTCCTCCTTGTTCCCGGCTGTGTATGGTCTGCACTCACCCCACTCCCCTGGTGGTCTCATCCAGGCCCCTGGCTTTGTAAACAACCCAGACGCTGGCCATGCCCATGTTTCCATTTCCAATCTTGACATCTCTGCTGATTCCAGACCCAAGGTCCAGGAAGGACTCCTAGGACAGAGTAAGCTCAACACTTCTAGTGAGGTATACGTCTTCCCCCAAACTCTGATCCTTCTGCTGTCTCGGTTTCTTGGCAAGGTAACCTTACCCTGCCACTTCCTCTCTCCTTCTCATACCCCCCACCCCACCCACCTGCTCTTGCTACTCCGGGCCTCCATACCCCATCCTGGTCTTGGTCTCCCTCTGAGTCCTGGATGACCGTAGACGCCCTCTATTCCCCAATTTTGGCTATTAACAGCCTATCCACAGACAGCAGCCAGAGTTTACTTTTTGGCTAAAAGTAAGCAAGGCATGCTAACTGCTCTGCTCAGCACACTCCAGGGCTCCGGCCCCATCCACAGTAAAAGCTGAAGTCCTTGCAATGACCCACAAGGTCTTTAGTGATTCCCCTGATCTGTCTCCTGCCCCTCTCCTCTTATTCACTCTGCCCCTAGTATACAGCCACTTCTTTCCTCCAGGCCCTCTCCTGCCCCAGGGCTTTTATATGTACTGTGGATTTTCCCCAGGGGAATATTAAAACTATTTTACAAGGGCACTGACACTGGCCATTCAGAAACACCTCCTGCTATGCTAAGTACTAACTCCTTTGTTGTGGGTCCTGGGGCTGGGTGATGGGGGCCAGGAGTGGGGCTGGGCAGTGCAGCAGTATGGGGCCATTCTAGGGGCTCAGGCAGGGTCTTCAACTTACTGGCATGAAAGTATTCTAGTATTTTAACAAAGGTACGTACCTGCTGAACATCAGCCCCGCCTTGGCCTGGCTGGCACCTCTCCCAACTATCACCTTGCCTCTTTGTCTCCTTTAGGCCTTTGCTCTAAAGGCCCCTGTCCTATCCCCTCCCCAGTCTGCACTGCTGGACCCTATCCTTGCCTTTTCTCCTTAGCTCTTGTCACCATCAAAACCCCGAGACCCAAAGTGGAAACAACTCAAATATCCACCAACAGGTGAATGTTTGTCTATGTTTGTCTATCTACCATGTTTGTCTATCCATGCAGTAGAATATTATGTGGCCATAACAAAGGAAGGAAGGGCTGACATGCTACAATGTGAATGAACCTTGAAAATACTGTACTGAGGGAAAGAAGGCACAGAAGACCACAGATTGCATGATTCTACTTACACGAAAGGTCTAGAAAAAGCAAATCCATAGGCACAGAGTAGGTCAGTGGCCACCACTGTTGGGGCCCAGGGACTGTGAGGATTGAGTTCGAGGTACAGGGTTTCTGTTTGGGGTGGTGAGGAGGTTCTAAAATGGATTGTGGTGACAGTCGTGCAACTCAGCGATTGTGGGATCAACCACTGAACTATACACCTTAACAAAATTCATGTATTTTTAGTTATGGATTCTAGTGTCTGGCCTGTCCCCTCCTGCCATTACTGTGTTAGCTCCATGCAGATAAAGTTTCTATCTGTTTTGTTGACTGCTGCATTCCCGGTGTTCGTGACACAGTAGGTGCTTGACAAAACACAGAATGAATGAATGAGATCTGAGCTCAAGGCACAGCTCCAAATGGCCCCATGGGCCAGGCACACCCCCCATGCTGTCCCCTGCTGGCTGTGAGCTCTCTCTGCAGGACGCGCCCATGAGGCGTGGAGGGTGGGGAAGCCACAGGCCCCTCACAGGGTAGGTTCTGGTACAGACCGCAGTTCCTTCTCTGGCCCACACCTCTTCCCCATACTCGTGCAAGGGGCGCCCTGGTCAGCACACATTTCCTGGGCGCTCTTCTGGTCATTAGGGGCAAGCACTTACAGGACCTCACACCTGGTGACCAGTAGGGACTCCACGGAGGCTCTGGTCTGGAATCCTGGGCAAATGAGGTTCACCCCCCCACCATGCTTGCTTGGCCGAGGACCCCAAGGGCAGAAGGGCTGGGTCTATATCCACCATCTCCCTTGGCTGCCTTGACCAGGAAGCCAGGCTGCAAGGACTACATGTTGGGACTACACAGTCCTTCCCCTTCTCACCGCCCAGGTTTCTCTCTCCTGTGCTTGACTCCTACTGCCTTCCTCCCGAGTGGTTTTTATGTAAGATTTAACTGAGGGGCGTGGCAGGCTAATGATCTGTGTAGGAGGATAACCAAGGGATCCCCCTCCTGGCTGACTGGATGACCTGGGTGAGGACCTCAGGTGGGAGAGGGAGCACGTTCACCCACGCCAGCCAGAAGTCAAGTACGTTTATTGAATCAAGCCTCAGCTATCACTTCCAGGGGCTGCTAAGAGTGTGTTTGGATGACTTGATGCAGTTCTTTGGTTCACATTAGCTCTTTTTTTATTCTTTGTGTTATTAAACATTTTTTAACATTTATTTATTTTTGAGAGAGAACGAGCAAGTACAAGTGGGGGAGGGGCAGAGAGAGGGAGACAGAGGATCTGAAGCAGGCTTAGCACTGTGAGCGCAGAGCCCGACGCAGGGCTCAAACTCACAAACCATGAGATCATGACCTGAGCTGAAATGAAGAGTCAGCCGCTTAACCAACTGAGCCACTGGGCGCCCCCACATTTTTACTTGCATAGTACATTTGCAGGATTCAAAAGCACAAAATATAAAAGGTTTATAGTGAAAAGTCTGGTCCCTACCTCCACTCCTCCCTTCTCAGCTCTGTGGCTCCTCTTTATTACGGCAATCACTTCTATTAGGTTTTCTTGTAGACTTCCTATGCAGGAAGGAGTTTTTGTTTTCAAAATCAAGCAAATATAGGGCAAAGACTCTGAACAGACTTTCTGCACAGAAGACATACATACAAATGGCCAACAAGCACATGAAAAGAAGCTGGGTGTCACCTCTCATTAGGAAGATGCAAAGCTAAGCCACATACCCACTTGGACAGCTACAACAAGAACTAGACCATGCCAAGTGCTGGCGAAGATGTGGAGAAGCGGGAACCCTCGCACACTGCTGGTGCGAATGTTAAGTGGTGCAGCCACCACGGCCGACAGTTTGGAAGTTCCTCGAAACAGGAAACGTGGAGTTGACATCGGATTCTGAGGTTCCACCCTTAGGCAGGTGCGCACAAGACCCGGAGACAGGTGTCGACAGAGAATAGTCCCAAAGCGGAAAAGACCCAAATATCCCTAATGTGTCACATACATAACACTGGAGCATGACTTTGCTGACACACATTATGATGTGGATGAGACTTGGAAACATGATGCTCAGTGAAAGGAGCCAGTCACAAAAGGCCATAGATTTTAAGATTCTATTTATGTGAAATGTCCAGAAGAGGTGAATCCATAAAGACCAAGAGTAGATTAGTGGGTTCTGGGGGCTGGGGGGAGAGTGGGGTGAGGGGCCTCCTAGTGGATATGGGGTTTCTTGTTTTTAAATTTATTACTGGGGTGCCTGGGTGGCTCAGTTAAGCGTCCGACTTCAGTTCACAGCTCGTGGGTTCGAGCCCTGCATCCGGCTCTGTGCTGCAAACTCAGAGCCTGGAGCCTGATTCTGTGTCTACCTCTCTCTGCACCCCTCCTCTCAAAAATAAATAAACATTATACAATTTTTAAAAATTTATTATTAAAGTATAGTTCATGTGCAATGTTATATTCATTTCAGGTGCACAACATAGTGATTTGATAATTCTGTACATTGCACAGTGCTCTCCTTGATAAACGTAGTGACCATCTGTCACCATACAACATTAATTCAAGATTACTGACCATATCCTCAATGCTGTACTTTTCATCTGAGTGGCTTACTTTTTTCTAAATTTTTTAACGTTTATTTATTTTAGAGAGAGAGACAGTGCAAGTGTGGGGAGGGACAGAGAAAGAGGGAGACACAGAATCCAAAGCAGGCTCCAGGCTCTGAGCTGTCAGCACAGAGCCTGACATAAGGCTTGAACTCACAAACTTTGAGATCATGACCAGAGCTGAATTTGGATGCTTAACTGATTGAGCCATCCAGGAGCCCCAACTCTGTGACTTATTTTATAACTGGAAGTCTGCACCTGTTTCACACCCGCTACCTCCTCCCTCTGGCCACCACCAGTTTGTCCTTTGCATTTAACATTTTCTTTTCTCTAGCTCACTTTACTGTGAGAATATAGTATATAAAACATACAATGTGTGTTAACTATCTGCTTATGTTATCAGTAATGCTTCTGGTCAACTGGAGGTGATTCATAGTTAAGTGTGGAGTGAAAAGTTACATGTGGATTTCTGACTATACAGGGAAGCCCTACCCTCAGGTTGTTCGAGGATCAACCGTATACATAGTATATTGCCCCGATTTTCAGCTGGCCGGTCGCATGTAGGCATCTTCTTGAGTCTTCCCCTGCCCATCTGTCCCCTGACATCATCCACTCTGTCATTCTCAAGCTACTATCTTCAGAGCACTTTCTGAAAGCATCTCATTTGTTTGCGGACTGTCTCCCTCATTCAGGTGTAGACTCCATAAGGGTAGAGGATTCTGTTTGTTTTATTCACTGATATAGATTCAAGGCTCAGAACCGTGCCCGGCACAGTAGGCACACCTCAGAGATACTGTGGGTTTGGCTCCAGGCCATGAAGATACAGCCAATATTGCAATAAAATCAAATGAATGCTTTGGCCTGTGCATATAAAAGTGTATATAAAAGTTATGTTTACACCCCACGGCTGACTCTTGAACAATGTGGGTGTTAGGGGCTCTGACCCCCATGCAGCTGAAAATGTGCATGTACATTTTGATTCCCCCTAAACTTAACTACAAATAGCCTACTGCTGACCAGAAGCCTTACCCATAACATAAAACAGTTGATTAACACGCATCTTATATGTTGTATATATTATACACTGTATTCTTACAATAAAGCAAGCTATAGAAAAAAACTTTATTAAGAACACGATAAAGGGAAAATACATTTACAGTACCATACTATAGAAAATACACACACACACACACACACACACACACACACAAAGAAAAGAAAATCCACACATAAGTGGACCTACACAGTTCAAATCCGGGTTGTTCAAGGATCAACTGCACTGCTATCTATCGAGTGTGTGATTCCATTGTGTCCAAAAAAGCAATATAGACACTTTAATTTAAAAATACATTAGGGGTGCCTTGGTGGCTCAGTCGGTCAAGCCTCCAACTTCAGCTCAAGTCATGAACTCGCGGTAAGTGAGTTCAAGCTCCGCATCAGGCTCTATGCTGACAGCTCGGAGACTGGAGACTGCTTTGGATTCTGTGTGTGTGTCTCTCTCTGTTCCTCCCCTACTTGCACTCTGTCTCTCTGTCTCTCTCTCTCAAAAATAAATAAAAACTAAAAATAAAAAAAATAAAAATACTTTATTGCTAGAAAATGCAACCCACCATCTGAACTTTCAGCCAATCAAAATCTTTCCACTGGTGGAGGGCGTTGGGTCAGTGGTGACGGCAGCTGACGGAGCAGGGGGGTGGTCGCTGAAGGCTGGGGCGGCTGCGCCGATTTCTTCAAAGCAGACACTGATGCACTGATTGATGCTTCCTTTCATGAAGCACTTCTCTGTAGCCTGTGATGCTGTTTGAGAGCATTTCACCCACAGGAGAACTTCGTTCAAAACTGGAATCAATCCTCTCTGCCAGGAGTTCATTCCATCTCAGGAAACCACTTTCTTTGCTCATCAGTCGGGAGCCACTTCTTACCTGTTCACGTTTGGCCGTGAGATTCCAATGATTCAGTCCCACCTTCAGGCTCCCCTTTGAATTCTGGTTCTCTTGCCGTTTCCACCACAGCTGCAGTGACGTCCTCCCCTCACGTCCCGACCCTTCAAAGGCCTCTGTGAGGCTTGGACTCAACTTCCTCCAAATTCCTGTGAAGGCTGTTATTTTTGCCCTTTCCCACACGAATCATGAATGTTCTTAACGGCATCTAGAATGGCAAGTTCCTTCCAGAAGGTTTTCTGTTTACTTTGCCCAGAACCATCAAAGGAATCAGCATCTATGGCAGCTATAGCTTTAATGAAACATACTTCTTAAACGATAAGACTTGAAAGTTGAGGGGCGCCTGGGTGGCTCGGTTGGTTGAGCGTCCAACTCTTGATTTGGCTCAGGTCATAATCTCACCATGCAAGAGACTGAGTGCCACATCAGGCTCTGCACCGAGCAGAGCCTACTTGGGATTCTATTTCTTCCTCTCTCTCTGCCCCTCCCCAACTTGTGTGTGTGCTTTCTCTCTCAAACTAAATAAATTAAAAAATATATATATGTATATATATGTAGGGGCTCCTGGGTGGCTCAGTCAGTTGGGCATCCGGCTTCGGCTCAGGTCATGATCTCACATTTGTGGGTTTGACTCCCGCCTCCATGGGGCTCTGTGCTGACAGCTCAGAGCCTGGAGCCTGCTTCAGATTCTGTGTCTTCTAGTCTCTCTCAGCCCCTCCCCTGCTTGTGCTCTGTCACTTTCTCTCTCAAAAACAAACATTATAAAAATATTTAAAAATATATAAAAGGAATCTTTTTATTTATTTTTTGAGCAATAGGTCTCAACAGTGGGCTTAAAATATTTAGTAAACCATGATGTAACAGATGTGCTGTCATTCAGGCCTTGTTGCTCCATTCATAGATCACAGGCAGGGTAGTAACGTAATTCGTAAGGGCCCTAGGATTTTCTGTATGGTGAGCACTGCCTTCAATTTCAAGTTACCTGCTGCATTAGACTTTAACAAGAGAGGCAGCCTGTCCTGTGATGCTTTGAAGCCAGGCACTGACTTTTCTCTAGCCAAGAAAGTCCTAGATGGCATCTTTTTCCAATAGAAGGCTATTTTGTCTACATTGAAAACCTGTTGTTCAGTGAATCCATCATCGTTAATGAGCTCGGCGAGACCTTCTGAGAACTTGCTGCAGCTTCTACATCAACACCTGCTGCTTCACCCTGTATTTTTATGTTAGGGAGACGGCCTCCTTCTTACACCCCATGAGTCCACCTCTGCTACCTTCACACTTTTCATCTGTAGCTTGCTAACGTCTCTCAGCCTTCACAGAATCAAAGGGAGTTAGGGCCTTGGTCTGGATTAGGCTTTGGCTTGAGGGCTGGTGGCAGGGGTTACCTTTTCTCAAGCCCCCTAAAACCTCCTTTGTATCAGCATTCAGGTTGTTTGACTTTCTTATGGTTTGTGTGTTCACTGGAGTAGCACTTTTAATTTCCGTCAAGAGCTTTTCCTTTACATTCACAACTCAGCTATTTGTTGCAAGAGGCCTGGCTTCAGGCCTGTCTGTTTTTGACATGCGTCCCTCACTAAGTGAGCGTCCCTCACTTGGACACTTAGAGGCCCCTGTAGGGTTATTCATTGGCCCGATTTCAATATTACTGTGTCTCAGGGAATGGGGCGACACAAGGAGAGGAGAGAGACAGGGGGACGGCTGGTTGGTGGAGTAGTCAGAACACGCACATTTTTCAATTAAATTCCCCAATTTTTATGGATATGGTTCATGGCACCCCAAATCAGTACAACGGGAACATTCAACAATCTCCGATCAAAGATCACCAGAACAAATATATTAATGAAAAAATCTGAACTATTATGAGAATGGCCAAGATGTGACACAGGAACCCAAAGTGAGCAGATGCTGTAGGAGAAACAGCATGGGCAGACTTGCTTAAGCAGGGTCACCATGAACCTGCAATTTGTAAAAAATGGAGTATCTGCAAAGTGCAATAGAGTAAGGTGTGCTTGTATTCAAAAAAATATTTGATGAATGAGCAAATGAACGAATCTGCTTACATGACGGATAAAGTCACTTTTTACTCAAGTATTTGGCCCTCTTCCTCCACCACCAAGCCTGCCAACTTCCCTCCCTCCTCTCCTTTCTTCTTGGCCTCCCTCAGAATGCCTTTCTTTGTGGTCACTGCAGGACTGAGGGCTTGGGCACGGAAGGTCCTGACAGCCCCGTGCGGGAAGGCCCACGTTACTCCAGAGAAGTCCCAGCCCCTGGCTGTGCTGCAGCCTCACCCTGGCAGGCCTCTCTGAGCCAGTCACTCACCCCTTTGTTCATATCCAGCCATTCCTCGAGTCCTGGTCCACTGTCAGCCTTCCTGTAGAAAGCCAGGGAAACTGAGCATCTCCAACTTAGAAACAAAGGCACAGGCACATTTGGGAGGTCTGCAGAGATTTTCCTGAGAAAGCCATATCCTCTGGGGGGCGGGGCACTCAGATATTTGGAGCTCCTGCCAGGTCTCTGGTCTGGAGGTCCCTCAGGGGCGATGGACAGGCATAAGGCTGCTTGTGTAGGGGTAGGGTGGGCAGGGCCTGGAGAAACTGGACACGCCAGTCTGGTGCAGAGCAGCGCGCTGGAGGGGAGTTCAGCACCCCCAGGCTCTACAGGAAGTCCTGAACCTCAGAGAGCAGTGATGAGACCAGGAGATAGCCAACTGCAACGGCCTGCTGGGGTCAAGCTGATCTGTGCTGTGCAGGGTTGAAGCTGACTTCAAAAACGAGTGAGCTCCCTGTCCCTATGGCTAAGGAAGCAAGGGTCTATCAGGGGCAGAAGAAGACCTTGGGAGCTGCTGCCAGCCCTGAGGACTCTGGATCCCAGGGATGTTCCCATTAACATGTTCTAGTGTTGGTCCAAGCACAACATCATGGGGTGTAATACTAAGATGTGCCAGCAGAGGGCAGCATGTGGCTTCTACAAAGTCCGGGAGAGTTTCCTGCAAGACCCCAAACCTCTGGGACCCAAGGAGATCCAGAGAGGCCTAATCCACCTGGCTCCGCCCCAAGCCTGCCCGTGAGACCACTCCCCACCTCCACACCCATGCCCATGCTTTATCCTCTGGCTACAATGCCTCCTCCTCAACACACATTCCTTCTGCTCCCTCATGTTTCTGAGGGTCAATGGTGCTTTGCACACCCCTCCCCAAACTTGTGCACAGAACACATTCTATGTGCAAAGAACACATTCTATGTGCACACCTGTGGCTCTCAGGCCCTACATGCTCTGGCCCTGGCTCACCCCTCTGGGCTCACCTCCCAACCCTCGGCCCCTCTCTCTCTCTGCTCCAGGCACGCTGTCCTGGAGCCTCAGGGCCTTTGCACTTGCTCCCCTGCTTTACAGACCCACAGCTGGCTCCTTTCATCACTGAGTTCTTGGCTGAAATGTCACATGCTCAGAGGCCCTTCCTGACTGCCCAGAGGCAATGTCCTTCCCAGGTCCTAGGGCCTTGTTTCTAGATTGAATCCTTTTGGCAGCATCTAGGTGTCAGAAATTATTTTAGCCCCACCCAGGTCCTAAGTCACCCCTCAGTAGCCTCACCCATGCACTAAGTCAGACTTGAAGGTTCCACTCAGGTACTGTCACTTTTGGGTGACCCACCCAGGTCCTAAGTCACAAGGCATCCCTTAGCCGTCTGTCTCTGAAAGCCAGGGGAGGTGGGCTGTGCCTTGTCAGCTGCTGTATCTTATCTTGAGGACACGAATTTAGCATTTACCAATTTCCACTATCTTTTTCTTATGTATTTTAATCCAAGGCATTCTGAGTCCTGTGAAGAGCTTACAGGCCAGGCCCTGCCCATCCTGTGCTCAGCAAGATCCTCACCCCGGCTCTGACACTAGGGTGAGCACAGCCTGCACGCTGCCTCGAAGGAGGCCACCAGGCTCTGAAAAGCAGCTTCCAAAGGAGGAGCAATGTCTCGGGGAAGGTGCTGCCCCGTGCGACCCTGGGGATACACATCACTCTGACCCTCAGGCTCCTCGTCTCTCAGGTGTGCTGTAAGGAGGTGGCAGTGGAGAAGCAATCAGGTCCACTGATGGGGGGTTGAGTGTGAGTGGGTATAGCAGTCTTTCTTCTCCCCAGGTCCACAGTACAGAAATGGAAAACTGAGAACAGTGAAGCTAGCAGTCTTCCCCTGGTAACACCACTGAGCAGAGGGGCCCAGGAACCAAACCCAGGCCAACTGATTCCAGCAACCACACGCTCCTGAGGGCCTTCTCACAGTGAGTCCTGCACCTGCTAAGCTGTGTGACCTGGGGTAGGGTGCATGCCCTCCCTGGGCTTCTACCAGGAATTCAGGGAGGACGGGAGTTCAGTTCAATCATTATGTCCCCGGAAAGCAGAGGGGCACATTTAGACTGTTAATGAACAAAGACTTCACTGATGTCAGGTCACACCCTAATAGAGGTGGGTATTCTGCACCTGGCATGTGGTAGGGGCTCATGCTGCTTCACCATGGCAGTGAGCATGGTCATCAGTCAGAGTTGGAACCAGAGCCAGGTCTTGCTCTCTGAGCGCGCTCTCTCCTCCTACCCTTGCTCTTGGCTTGCTGCTCACAGCTCCATAAAGATGCTCCACAGGTGAATGAGCCAGCAACTGCCAAAATCCCTGTCCCTGGGGTACCCTGGGCTGCATGTGATCCTGCATTCCCCAGAGGTGAGCCCAGCTGGGCGGGGTCTCACCCTTCCTGAAGCCTTCTCATGGTTCCCCTAACCAAAGCATCGAATGTCCACTCCAGGCTTCTAGAACCAGAGCCCGCAGCAGGTCTAGCCCTTGGGGTGGTAACGGTCTTTCTGTTGACAATCGTGTTGCCCCACTAGGGAGGCACCACCTCTCGAGAGGCAGGAGCACAAGCTTTGGGGGCCGATGGAGCAGAAGATATTTTAATGCATGCCCTGTGCTTCCCGGAGGACAAGCTCACTTCCTGCTCAGTAAAAATCACAGACGTCCCCTCCTTCCCAGCCATCTGGGGCTTTTTCTGCCACTCCAAGGCTCCAGGTACGTCCCAGTGGGGATGCTGAGGACACAATCACCAGCCTTTTAGGAAACAGTGTTTGTGAATGAATCGTGGACGTCTTCTTGCAGAGAATGCTGAGTGAGCCTTTTGGGGCTGGCAATTTGCAGAGCAGTCCAGATGTGGCAGGACAATGGGGGTCTGATTGGCAGGGCAGCAGGAGGGGCCAGCAGCTGCAGCTGCAGAGCTAGGAAAGGTGGGGAGTTGGGAAGCGCAGGAAAGTCCACAGGGAGGTAGGAGTCCTGCAAAGGCACGGGGTGGGCCAGGTCTTGCTCTACAGTCCCAAATAAAAGCGCTGACCGAGCTGGGCAGGAGAAAGGCCTGGGCAGGAGGCAGGGGGCCTGGAGTGAGAGGGAGGAAGGAGGCAGCAAGCTGCCGCTGAGAACTCTGTGTGCTCATTAAGTCACTCACGCATGCATGAGCGCCTTGGAAGGCATCTGCAAAGATGTGGAACGGCAACAGCTCTCAAGGGTCATTTAGACTCCAAGGCTTAAATTCTGGTTCCTCCACATACTTGGGTCCTTCTGCCTCAGTACCCACTTCTGTGCCATGGGCTTGGTATGACACTAAGCAAGGATCATGCAGGTAAAAATGCCCAGCACCACCTCTGACTCTTAGTAGGTGCTTACTGAGCATGGGCTCAGCTTTCCTGTGTCTTTTCTCTTTCGGTCATTCTGACACCTTTTGAGTACCTAGTATGTATCAAGAACTGACCTGGCCAGTGGGAGGCAGACAAAGGCAAGACTCCTAGACCAGGCTCTGGCTCTTGAGAAGTTCACAGCCATGGGGGCAGAGGGTAGTGAGGGACAGGCCTCTAAGGGGTAAATGTTCATTCATTTATTTGCTAATCCCTTTACTTATTCAATAAAATGTATCGTGCCACTGCATACAAGGCCACTTAAAGCACAGACGCTTCCCACAAGGGATTCACAGTCTAGCAAGAATCCAGTGTGTTTGGAACTCAGAAGGGAAGAAACTGACTCAGTACTGGGAAGGCAGCACAGAGGAGGTGCCGCATGAGATGGGTTTTGAAGGATGCCTAAGAGTTCCCTAGGGGAAGGAGATAAGAAAGCACACTCCCAAAAAAAAAATAGGATGAGCAAAAGCATAGCAACTTCCTGGTACTTTGAAAGGTTGTCCTGGCAAAGGGCTACCTTGCTTGGCTCTAAACTCAAAATAGTCTCATTCCCTACAGCGACACAGAAGAGACACCAGCTGTGGTCTGTGACTAGTTCTGGGCCTTCAGAGACGGTTCTCATTTACTGAGCATCAATTCTGTGCCTCAAGTCCCCAGGCCTTTGTATGCATGGCCTCCTTCCATCCTTGCAAACCCTGTGAAGTGGTCTGGTGCTCTCCTGGCTCAGGAGGAAACTGAGGCTCAAAGAGAGAAGGCGGCTTACCTGCCAATACCGCTGGTTGGGAGAAGAGCCTGGATTTGAATCCAGTCCTGCCTAGCTGGAAAGCTAGGTCTTACCCTGCCCTGCATTTGGACCTAGCTCTGATGTCCTCTGGTCACTAAGCCCCCCACGTGGGATCTTGGCTCTGTCTGGTTGCACACCCCTCCCAACCCCCCACTCCTGCACCTGCGGGCTCTAGCCTCTAGCCATGTTCCTGATCTGGTATGAACACTTCTGGATTTCACACCATTGCCCTTTACCTTTGAGAATCTGGCCTCACCCTTTCCCTCTGTGAAATGGGGCCTGGCTCTTCAGCCCTGCCATTCCTGACACCCCTCTCCCCACCCTTTGCCTCCGCATCTGCAAAACCCTCATAAGCCATCTCTGGGCCTTTAAGGGCCTTTTATTTCTCCAGCTGTGCTTTTCTCTACATTTTAATAAGCTGCCTACAAAGTTGGTGATTGATGAGTAAAAATGAGGAGGATGTGGGGCTGAACATTTTTTTCCTTGGAATCGCTTCTGGCTGCGCACTCGACTATGAACTGATTAATAACATGTGAGTCCAACATTAATTATCAGCCATTTGTCACTGGGGAAGGCTGAAGCCTGGGCCCTGCTTGCAGACCTTCTGCTCATGGCCAGCTCCACGGCGTTGTAGGAGATGGCCTGCTGCCCTTCATGGGCACCGAAGGCTATGGACACTTAAGGCCCTTGCTAAGCTCAACCCCCCGTACCCTGAGCACTGTGGGGGCATCTAGAGGCCAAAACTGAGCATCCCAGGGTGACAAAGCTCCTGATGCATGCCTGTCCCCCTGGTGGCTCATGGCCTCACCAGACCCTAGGCTGGCTCTGAATAAAGTTCAAAGGATCCCAGAAGAGCCTGGAATTTCTTCATTCATTCAACCAACACTGAGCAGCTATGACATGCCATAGGGGACACTGAGCAGAGAGCAAGACAAGGCCCCTGACTTTTGAGGAGGCTGATAACAGAACCACAGGGAAATGCGGGAATGTCAGGGGGAGTTAAGGTCTCTGAAGAAAAGCAAAGCTGGTAAGGTTGGAAGGGCCAGGAAGAGAATGAATTACCCATTTAAATAGGGTTTGGGAAAGCCTTGCTGAAGAGAGCAGTGAGAGAAGAAGCCACAGAGATACCTGAGGAAGAACATTAATGGCAAAGGGAGCAGCAGTGCAAAGGCCCTGAGGTAGGAGAAAATGGACGATTAGACATAAAACTTTGCTCCGTGAAAGAAGTCAGTCACAAAAAACCACAGAGTGCATGGTACCATTGATAGGAAAATCCAGGATAGGCAAGTCTACAGAGACAGGAAATGGGTACGTGGTCACCAGGGGCTTGGGAGATGAGGATAATAATGGGGAATGACCATCAACAGGTAGAGGTTTTGGGTGATGAAAATACCACAAAATTAGACAGTGGTGACGGTTGCACAACTCTGAACATACTACAGCCGTTGCATGTGTGCTTTAGGTGGGTGAGCCTTCTAGTATGTAAGTTACATTTCCATGAAGTTGCTACAAAATAACTCTGTCATTTGTCAGGTACGATCAACAGATCAACACCAGGAAGGAAAAGGAGCTGGGATAAAATGGGGAGGGGGGCTAGGAGGTGATACTTGAGCAGGGACCTGAGTGGAGTGTCAGCTGGGTGACCGCTGGACTGTGCCTACCATCTGGGGCACTATTACAGATAGCCCTGGGAGGGGCAGGGAGGAGGGAGCTGAGTGAGCCACCTAAGGAAGTTGATGCCAGCATTGGGCGTGGGGGCCAGGTCAAGTTTCAGGGGTGCCAGATCGCATTTCAGGAGAATCTGACATTTAAAAATCATTAAGAATGGCATCATCTCAAAGCTAGTGGGACAGATGCTTTTCAGGCTCAGGTCTCTTGGGTGATCAGGGAGGTCACTACAGGGCTCTGTCCAGAAAGAGCGAAGGTGGCACTATGCAGGGCTTACAGGCAGTAGCGATCCTATGCCTGAGTGCTGGTAACAGGCATCTGCAACCCTTAGAGGCCCTGCTTAAGTCACGTCATTGGCAGAGCTCGATATTTTAGGCAGCAAAAGTCAGTGTTTACAGGAATTAACCAGGCCAAGGTAAACGGACTCTACCAGATCACCCTGGGGATCCATCTCTGGGAGGGCTTCTTGGCCCTAAGTTTTAGGAAAATAACCATCAGTGTTTCCTAAAAGGTCTACTGTAGGGCAGTTTCGGATGCCAGGAAAGTCCCCTCAACCTCAAAGTGCTCACTGTTTATGCCCAATTCACCTCATCTCACTATAAAAGCAAAACCAGCAATGAAGGTGGTGGTTCTGGGCCGAGGGCTTAGCAAGTGCAAAGGCCCTGAGGTAGGAGTGTGCCTGGTGTGTTCCAGGATCAGTGTGTAGGCTGCTGTGGCTGGTGCAGAGGGAGTGATGGGGAGAATTGAGGGAAGGAAGGGGGCGGTCAGAGGACTGGATGGTGCAGGCTTTGGATGGCATTGTCCTTTACTGTAAGGTGAGAGCCTTGGGAGGGTTCTGAGTAGAGGACAGGAAGGTCCCTCTGGCTTTGTGCCGAGAACTGATAGCAGGGAGGCAAGGGCAGGAACAGGGAGGGCAGGGAGGAGGCTGGTACAAGTGGCCATGGGTGAAGACTTCCCCATGACCTTGAGTGAAGCCCCCTCACCAGCATCCTCCTTGGCAGACAGCAGGGTGGGGGATCAGATAAGGCAGATGAAGACCATGGTCCTCCTTCCAAAATGCGCTTAGCTGACTCTTTCCTCTTCTTTCTTTATGCCATATTTTCTCTACATCTAGGCCTTTGCACATACTGTTCCTTCTGTCCAGACACTCTTCCCTCTCTCCTTAGCTGCCCAGTGAAACGTCACCCTCAAGTTCCTAACTCCTTGGGTGGAGTGGTTATTTCCTCTGCTGGGGTTGGCACCCCAGGGTGAGGCGTTCCCCTCTCCCCTCTCCTAGAGAGGACTTGACTTTTAGTGCGGGCCAGCCTCCATGACATCTCCTTGAACTCTGCCCTCAGACCTAGGACAGAGCTGGGGGTGAGTATGCCACACGGTGACCTGTCCTCAGGCCAGTGGTTTGGGGCAGGAGGCAGGAGACTCAACACAATGCCACCAAGTGCGGGTAAATCCAGTAAAGCCCAGGATTCCGGGCCAAGTCAGGGTGTGTCTCTGGCTGAGTTTTTGCAGAGCCTCACACTTTGTTCATTGACTAATTACACAAATGTCTGTGGAACCATGGCCTAGGCCCCGGGAATTGGACGGTCAGTAGGAAAGACCATTCCTGCTACCACGGGGGCAGGGTAGACGGGACTCTTGGGCACAGGTGTATGCTCCAGATACTCTGAGAGGGCACCATGTGCTGTGAAGGTGTCTGGGGGTGGTCGGGGTGGGGGGGTTTCTAAAGGAGGTGAGCTTTGGACTGAGACCTGCATAGTGACAAGGCACCCACCATGCAAAGACCTGGGACACTAATGGTTCAGACAAGGGGTGGCCAGTGCAAAGTCCCTGAGGCCAGAGAACACCCCATATGCCTGAAGAGCTGCAAGGGGAACAGAGTACTCGTACCCGAAGGGGAGTGAGAGACTTGGGAAGAGGAGCTTGAAGGGGAGGCACAGCAGTGTGAAGGGGAGCCTGGATTTTGTGCAAAGTGCAAAAGAAAGCATGGAAGGTTTCAAACCAGCAACATGATGTCGTTTGTGCACAGAAAACTCCCCTGCTGAGAAAGGAGAGAAAAAATGGAGACTCAGGAGGCCCCCGCAGAGGGGTTGGGGGGATGGCCAAAGGTGGTGCCTAAGGAGCCACTGGTACTAAGAAGCCTGGAATTGAGGGGGCGTTGGAGGCACAGGCTGCAGATATAAATTTGGAGGCCATCTTTCAATTTTACTGTTTCAGAGTTAAACCCTTATAAAGTCCAGGAATCAATAAAGAGACTAACACTGGCCATCTTCCCCACTCCAGCTTCTGGGAGAGCATTTCACGAGTAAGTGCTTTCAAAATGACTCTGGTCTAGGGAGGGAAGGAGGGGGAGACAGACGCCCAGGTACCAGCTGGAGCATGATAAACTCTGCCCATGCCTCCACGGCATCCGCTCACCAAGGGCCATGTGAACAGTCACCCGCTCATATTCTACAGCAGTGCAGCCCAAGACGGACCAAGGCTGGTGAGTCGGCCCCCGGGCCCAGGCCTGCTGTGACACTGTGGGGACACCAGAGGGGTACGGCCACCTCCGCTCCATGAGATGGGGTGAAACACTGCCCCGGAGGCCCAATTTCCTCGCTGTGCGTCCTTGGGCCCTGGCCAAGCTTCTCTGAGCTTTAGTTTGCTCATCTGTGAAATGGGCGTAAAAACGTGTACGCCACATGGAGTCTATGAAAAGGAAAGGAGCAGATACACATCACTGGTTCTCCACAGTAGTGCTGCAGGCCCCTGGGGGTGTGGGGGGTCTGAAATTTGGGGGGTATTTGCTGGTTGCCAAGTGATGTCTATTCTCATCACAGGCTATTGTTGTCACCTGCAGGCCACCAGGTCCTCCCCCTTCAAGGCCTTTGCACAGGCAGTTCTCCCTGAAACTGTATCAAAAATAGACATGTTCGTTGTGTGTCTCACCCACTAGAGTGTGAGCTCCAGGAGGGCTGAGATCTGGGCCTGGGTATTCACTACTGTGTCCCCAGCGCTGAGGACGGTATCTATCACAGCCCATTTAGTACTAGAATTAACCTTTCAATAAAGCCAGGGTGAGGAGTTTCCAGATGAGGAAACTGAGGCAGGAAGAGGTTTCTTACTCTGTCCAGATAGGAGCTCCTCCAATGCGGACCCCAAGCAGAAACACAGCGGGCTCCCCAGCTCTGGGCCAGAGTCAAGTACCCCAGAGCCCCACCGGGAGGCTGTGGGCACCTCCTCAGCCCCTCCCTGACCCATGTTCTCAGTCCTGCTGGGGGCCATCAGCTCAGGGAAGGGGCTGCGTCGATTTCTGCCACCTGCCTAAGCCAGAGCTGTCTGCATGCTCAGATACCATCGGCTTTCCATTAGGCAGATCAGTAGCTTCCA
The DNA here is from genome assembly GCF_006229205.1 of Suricata suricatta. NCBI lineage: Eukaryota > Metazoa > Chordata > Mammalia > Carnivora > Herpestidae > Suricata > Suricata suricatta. The sequence continues at coordinate 57,544,065 of NC_043711.1, forward strand.
CTGGTTTCCAATTTGTGTTCCCAGAAATTCATCTGCCAGCCACCTTTTAATTAACCACCCCTCCAACACATCAGAGGCACCAATAGATCATCTTCCCTGGGCTGCATCTGCAGACCACAGACCATGAGGCTCCACGAGGGGGGCTGCAGGTGTGTTTCAAGCTGACCAACTGCTTCCCCATCACAGGAGGAGCTGACCCCGCTGGCTGGATGTCATCCACTCTATCCCCCGCTCCTCACTGAACGCTCGAGGAAGGGACTGGGTCCTCCCTCTCAGAAAGAAAGCAGATGATGAGAGGCCAAGGCAGTGTCCTAAGGGCTCACAGCTGGCAAGAGGTAGGGCAAGTGCACCTTTGAGATGGGCAATTGGCAAAGGGCTCCCCAGATGGTCCAGGACAATGGGGGTCTGGCTGACCAGGAGGGACCAGCAGCTGCAGGTTAGAGCAGGGAAAGGCGGAGGGAGTGTGAGGCTCTGCCTCCCATGCCTGGGGTCTCCTCGGTATTCTGCTACCCCTCCAGGGTCTACCACCCTATCAGTGTCTCCATCACTGCTCCATCCCTGGTGCCTGGCACAGATTAGGTGCTCAGTAATGGCAGCTAAATGAACAGTAACTACTTGCTGCACTTTATGCACTGGGCAGTGTTCGAAGAGCTTCCCTAAATGATCTTGTTTCAGTTTCACAGCTGTCCCCAAGGTGGGTATTACTAGTGTATTTTATAGGTGGGAAAATTGAGGTGCTGAGCGGTTAAGGACTTGCCCAAGGTCACACAGCTGGCACGTGGTAGAGCAGAGATGTGAACCTATCTGACTCTGGAACTCCACTCCACTCTCCCTTACCTGTTTCCAGTGGCCTCAGCTCTGAAGGGCAGGAACTGGGTCCTGTGTCCCATGTAACTTCCACAATATATACCATCATATAAATGTGTTTGTTGAGTGAATAAATGAGTGAATTATGCACTCCTTGTTCTTTGAAACACAGTACAGTCAGCCAGTCTGCTGGCACAAATCTGGAGTGTTTCTGGTTGGGGATGAAGCAGAGAGAAGGAGGGAAGCCTCTCAGTAAGTACAACTGGGGGCCATTACTAGGAACCCTCTGATTTCACCCCACCTCCATCCTCAACCATCTGCTATATAGGGGTTCTCTGTCATCTATACAGAGGGCACAGAGCCATGATTTGGTTTTACATGGCGTCTTAAAACTTTCCGGTGAGGTAAGTGGTTTACTGTTGACCCAACATCAGGGCAAAAACAGCCTGCTACATGTGGTCATCCAGGTCAGCTTCTGGAGGTGGCCAAAGTGAGGGATGAAGGGAAGGGGGCCATGATGGACCCTGCACCTGGGGCCAGTGAGTTCAGGTGAGTCCAGAGCCAGGGCAGAAGGGAGGAGGGGATAGTACTGGGGAGGCTGGGGTAGGGGCAGCTGCGACATCCACTGGCTGAGGTCTGGTACTCAGTGTGCACAGGGAAGAGAGGGTGACATGCAGAGTGTGTCCACCTGGCTCACCCTTCCTCACCAGGTTGGAGGTCCCTGGAAGGGGACTCTGGGCTCCTACCACCCACACTCCACTGTGACCCACCATCACCCCCACCCCGGGCACCCACCACCCACACTTCACCATGACCCACCATCCCCCCGACTCCAGGCTCCCACTGCCCACACTCCACCGTGACCCACCCCCTCACTTCTCCCCACTACCCACCCTCCGTTGTGACTCTGGCTCGTGTGTCTGCCTCCCCAGCTCACCACCCCAACACCAGCTCCTGGGGCATAAGACCCTTCTTATTTTGGAAGCCAACATTGGGCCTGGGGTAATCAGTTTCTATATTTTTAGCACTTATTATATGCCAGGTATGGTTCTGAGATCTTTACTCATTTAATCCTGAGCACAACTCCACAAAATGAGGAAACTGAGACCAAGTAATGTGCCCAAAGTCACAAAGCAGCAGGAGGTGGGGCGGGGAATCCAGCATTCACCACACCATGCCCTTAACCCCAGGGCCACACTTCTTCCCTGCATGCAGCAGGCTAACCCACAGAGAGCAGAGGAGTGGGTGTTGGGGAAGAACGCATGTATCCACACTGCCTGGTGCCTCCTGTAACCCATGGGCCCCTGACTCATCTGTGTCAGATGAGTTCCTTCCCCTTCTCACTCCTGTGGAGCGTGGCTGGGCCCCCAGTACACGCTCCAAACACATTCACAAAACAAGTGACCGAACAGACGTCCTGAGGGATGACTACTACAGAAATTCGAGATCTTGGAGTTCACATCCTCACTTGGAGTTCACACCCTCACAATCCTACGTGTACACGCACTTCCTCAAAATACATCATCTCAGATCTGCCTGAGAAGAGATGTCCAATGCCAGCTCTGTGGCCCATTAAAGTTAACCAGCTGGGCGGAGTTAGCAAAAATGATGAAAATAGTAGAAGACAGGTGGTTTTGTGGGAAGGCTTGCATCTTAATGAAATGGCAGCCCAAAGCAACAATGAACATATGAGACACCTCAAAGCTGGCAGATCCCTGGCCGTTGCTTTTGCCATATTTGATGTGTTAAAGGTGTGGCCTGGCTCAGGTGACCACCAGGGCACAGAGGCCTCCGGGCCTGCGTGCGACCCAAGAAGTCATCCAGGAGCTGGAAGAAAGATGAGCTAGGGATGGTCAGGGCAGTGGCTAGAGAAAAGCAACACCATTTCCCACTCTAATGGCAAAGTCTAGGCTCTCTATGAATCATTCAGATAAGTAAAGGCAGTGGGCAGTTAGATGCTTCCTACTTGTTTAATCTTCCCAAGAATCACTTCAGGTGAGCCTTATTGTCTCCATTTCATGCAGGAAGAAACTAAATCGGCTCAGAGGGGTTAAGGTCACACAGCTGGTAGGAGACAGATATGGTAGGGTTAGGACCAAAGTGGGTTCCATCACTCACATTCCAAGAGAAAGCTTTGCCCAACATCGAGTGGGAGCCCAAAATATGACATCATGGTGGCCTGTGCTTTCTTAACAGTTAGTACAGTTTTGTCAGGACCTCCACTCATAGTCTAGGACTCCACTGCTGACTGCCAGGTCCTCCAGAACCTTGGGCTGCTCGGTCTGATGCTGCAGGTAAGCCCCAGTGGACGTGGATGAGGTGATGGAGCCCTTTGCTGCCAGCTGGCCTCAGAGTGTGGCCCAGCAAGACATGTGAGGGACCCCATACCATGTGCCAGCCTGGCCTGTCACAGCCTGGAGCAGAGCTGCCAAGTTCTCCACCCAGTGCGCACAGGGGACCAGCCATTCACACTGCCACTGATGTCTCACAGCCTTTAAAATCTAAAAACCAAGAAAATCACAGAAGAGTACAAATGAAATAAAAGTCACCCATAGTCTCACCACCTAGAATGAACCACTCTGCCTTTTTGTGAAATTTTTACTAGTCGTTTTTCGAGGCATTTGTTTTTCGTTTTATCGTGACCATTATTTAACGAGCATCCTTCCACCTCATTTTTAGAAAACTCTACTTTCTTTTTTTTTTTTTTTGAGAGAGAGAGAGAGAGAGAGAGAGAGAGAGAGAGAGAGAGAGAGAGAGTGAGCGAGCAGGAGCCAGGAAGGAGCAGAGGAAGAGACAGAAAGAATCTTTAGCAGGCTCCACATTTAGCGTGGAGCCCAATGTGGGGCTTGATCTCATGACCCTGGGATCATGACCTGAGCCAAAACCAAGAGCTGATGCTCAACCAACGGAGCCACTCAGGTGCCCTCCTTTTTAATGACTCCCTTCAATACCAGTATGTGGCTGTGATGTAAATCATAAATGGAAACCTCTATTTTTAGATACCAGTGTTCTTGTTGATACTTGGTGGTGAAAGAGCTATGTTGTCAGGTGTTTCCTTGTTTCCGTCAACGAGGAGTTCCTTTAGGAGCATTCCAAGAGGCAGAATTATGGGTCAGATTGTGGGCACTTGGGGGCCCCTCGTTACGAAGGCCCACACCACCCTTCTGGTCTGCAGTTCCCAGTCTGCAGTGAGTGTGTCCCCTGTGCTACTCTGCAGACATGCACACCCATCTCCCCTCCTGCAAACACTCCCCTTCAAACAGAACTTCCTCAGTCCCCTCACAAGTCAGCCTTCGGTGTGAGCCTCCCTCACCAGCTTAGGGTGGATACACCCCTCTGAGTTTAGAATCCTGAGCCTGGGAGGAAGGTCTGGCAGCATCTGGGGGCCCAGTGCCAGCCTCCTGACCACCCCCTCCTGCCTGTGGTAGAGGCCGATCTGGGCCAGTCCTGTAGTGCTGCTCTGGGCTGGTTCCGGGAGGCCTGCCGAGAGCCTGCACCTCCAGACTTCCTGGTGACGTTGGCGGGCTCTGGACCCCCTGTACTACAACTCTTTCTACTTGAGAGCTGAGTGTTATGGGCTGGATGTCTGTGCCCCCCCCCCCAATTCATAGGGTGAAACCCGAAGCCCCAGTATGATGGTATTTGGAGAAGGGGCCTTTGGGAGGTAAACAGGTTGAGATGAAGCCGTGTGGGTAGAGCCCCCATGGGATTAGAGTCCTTCCAGGAAGAGAAAGAGAGACCCAAGACCTCGCTCTTTTCTCAGGCATATGAGGGCCACGTGCAAGCTGGGAAGAGAAGTCACCGGAAACTGAGCTCACAGGCCCCCTCACCTTGGCCTCCCAGTCTCCAGAACTGGGAGAAGGAAATGTGTATTGCTTAGCCCCCAGCTGGTGGCCTTCTGTCATAGCAGCCTGAGCTGTCTAGTGCACGGAGTGATTTTATTTTTGCCACGTGCCCTGACCTTTCTGCTTTACATGTGGGTGGCCCTTCCCGGTCATTGCTGCTCTGCGCTTGCCATGCTTTGCACATGCTGTTCTGCCTGCCTGGGCTGCCCTTCCTTCCACCCATCTGCCGGCCGCACTCTAACTCAGCCTCCATGGCCAAGTTGATGTGCCACCCCTCTTCTGCTGTCCCCCTGGTGTCTCATCCTGGCATCCATGATGCACAGAGGTTACAACTTCCTCCCAGGCCTCGCCACTTGGACCAGCGTTTGTCAGAGCAACAGTCCACAGATACGGACGGAGCACCAGCCAGTGTCCTTGCCACCCGAGGTCCACGGGGAGGAGTGCGGCACAGACCAGGAGTGCCCACATGTTACCAGCCGGTCTGATGCTCTCTGAGCTGGGTGACCTGGGGTAGTTCCTGAACTTCTGTGTCCTGTCTGAAAAGTGAGGCCATCCGGCCTGTAAACACCCATAAATGGCCTGTCAGGGTCCCCAGTTCGGGTCAATGCTGTCCAGGTGATGGTGACCACTGTCAGTGGAACAGACAACCAGACAGACGTGGGGAAAAGTCTGCCCCAGCCCTGAGAGCCATGAAGGGAACAATTCTGTCTAGGATGGTCAGGGAGGACTTCCCTGAGGAGGCGAAGCTTGAGTGGAGGTGACCTGGACACCTCTGAGCATCTGCCACCGCAGATACAGGGTTTCCTAGGCGGTGACACCCCTAGGAAGCAGCAGGGGGGCCATGCCAGGATGTGGAGATACAGATCCGAGGGAGGGCGCCTCCTGCGTCCCGAGATTCCCTACAGGTTAGTCCCTGTGTCCCTCTCCCTAAGGCTGGAGCTGGTGCATGTAGGTGTGGCCGGATGGAAGAGGCCTGAGGGACTTCGGTGGCTGTTCCCAAGAGTGGAAGGCCAACCACCTGCAACAGCACTGAAGCCAGAGAGAGACAAATGAGACAGGAGACAATGTTGGCACATACATTGGTGTCTGTCTTGCTGTGATTATAAACCAGCTAAGCATCATAAACTTGCTCCGGCTTCAGGCTACAGCAGCTGAACACCAGTCACTGGTCGCAAGCAGCTGGGCCCCACAGGGCTCTTTGGGGGAGGGAGCGCCCACTTCTCAGGCTCCTAACTGTTCCCCTGGAGTGGTGGGGTGCTGCCCAAGGTCAGCCTCCACAGGAGGGTCCCGCTGCTAGCCCCACTCCCAGTAAGGAAACCGAGGCTCAGAGATGGCAAGTAGCCAGCCATCTGAGGTCACCCAGCATGAAGGCAGTGGCAGAGGTGGACAGGGGTCCCAGTGGGCTGCCCCTCTGCTGGGTCTGGGGGTGGGGCAAGCAGGCAGGGGCTAGTAGTGACAGGGCAACATGGAAGCTGGTGGCCGGAACGGGTAGGTCCCTGTCATTTGAGCTGGCCCAACACTGACAAAGCAGCAGCTAAATACACAGATGCTAGAGCTAACCTACCTGCCCCTCACTTATTGCCACGTAACCGTGGCCATCTCCGTGACCTCTCTGGGCTTCGGCGTGTGCATCTGTAAGATGAAGGGAAGGTTTGCCTACCTTGGAGGGTGTAGGGAGGATTGCAGAAAAAACAGCAGGCACAGCACCTGGAGGAGAGCATGGGGCAGGACCAGGACCCTGCAAATGTTGCCTTTCAGTGCTGTTTGCAGAGCTGGATGCTGTCCCCAGCATGAGGGAGTGCGGCGGCGAGGGCACGAGACCTCAGCCTCTGGGAGCTCAGGGTCTCCTGCAGGAATGGGAGGGGTGGGTGCTTGTGGCAAGGGGGCCCCTGGGGAGCCTTCCACACTGCCAATGTGGCGAGGCCTGGTCCAATAAAAGGAAAACAAGCTGGATGTGCATTTGTGGGGGACTGGCAAAGATACGCTGTGCTGACAGCTCTGAGCCCAGAGCCTGCTTCAGATTTGGTGTCTCCCTCTCTCTCTCTCTGCTCCTCTCCTGATCACACTCTCTCCCTCTCTCTCAAAAATAAATAAATATTAAAAAATTTTTAAATATATAATTTTTATTGGAAGAGATGGTGGGAGTGCCAAAGAGGAGGGCTGAACACTGAGGAGATTCAGAGAGGAGACGGTATCTCAGCTAGCAGGGTAGGGGGGCAGGATGGGGGTCCCCGTAGCCTGCGTGAGAAGTAGGAGGGGCCAGAGGGGGGTGGGGGCGAGACCTGAGAGTGCTGGGCAGGTGGGCTGCAGGCACTAAAAAGCTCAGGTGAGGCCTTTGAAGGCCGTGAGGTTTGGATTTCCCTCTATTGTTTATAGGGTGACAGAGATGATGGCTGAGCTAGGGTGTGCCATGGCTGAGTGGGCAATGAAATCCTTAGAGTGTCTGACTGCTCCCTATGTGGGCCTGGCCTGATCTAGCCTGTTCCCCTGGCCCATCCCCTCTGCATCCCCTCTCCTGTTCCTGTGGCTGAGTCCTCTCCCTTTTTGCTCCAGGATCCCACCTGTCCGGGTGTTCAGTGGGGCCCTACTTCAGGATAAGTCTTGTCAGAAATGGGGTTGAGTCATAGTGTCCCTCAGGGGTCTGGACCCCCAAGATGTCCCCTGGTGGGGTGTCCCCATGCCCTCTGTGACCACAGGTAAATCTCAGAACATGTTTCCTCATCTGTAAAGCAGGGGTGGTAATGCAGTGTCTCGCCAGCAGAGGCACTGGAGAGTGGGACAAGCCCACACCGGGAGTGGAAGCTGTCAGAACATATTGGCTCCTGTGACTGCATCTGTGGCCCCAACAAGCAGCCAGACCCAGGTGCCTGGAGTGGGCACTGCCCATGGGCTTGAGGCCCTTTTCATCAGTGCTATTCACCAGTATGGTTACTGAGGGCTGTTAAGCAGTAAAAAGCACTCTGGTCTGGTTGTAAGTAGCTGTGGCCTTGAGCCCCTCCCACTGCCTGGCTGCCTGCCTGGAGCCCCTCCTGCTTCCCCACAATACAGCAACTAGAGGGTAACATCTGGTGCAGCAGGGAGCCTCCAGGATGCTGTGAAATAGTTCAGCTCCGCATCTCAGGTTTTCCTCTAGCCAAATCAACAGGTGCCATGGGGAAACAATGAAAGCCCCTAGGAAACGACTGAAGGGCCTCCAAAGAATGAATGAAGGCCCTCAGGGAATGAATGAGAGGTCCTGTAGCACTTCACTGTCTTTGCCACTATATCCCTGGAGGAGTACCAAGGCAGAGGCAATCAAAACTCCTCTGAGTCAACAAAGGGTAACAAACCCACAGCACTGGCAAGAAGCACCTACTAGGCGGTGGAGCACCTACTATGTGCTGGGCCTTGCACTGCATGCAGGGGAAAATGGAAGAAGCCATCTGGGGAGCTCACATCCAAGAGCCATGCAGGCAGCAGAGATTGGACCATACTTCTAGACAGTAATTTTGGCTTTGAAAGCCTAACATTCTTCCTCTCCCCTCCTCTCCTCCTCTCCCCTTCTCTCTTCTCCTCCCCTCCCTCTCCTCCCCTCCCCCCCACCCCTCCCCTCCTTACTTTCTTTTCTTTTCTTTCAAGTTTGTTTATTTTGAGAGAGACAGAGACAGTGCAAGCTGGGGAAGGGTAGAGAGAGAGGAGTCAGAGAGAATCCCAAGCTGGCTCCACACAGAGCCAGTGTGGAGCTCAAACCCATGAAACTGTGAGATCATGACCTGAGCCATCAACAGAATGAAAACAAAACCCTCGGAATGAGAGGAAATGTTTGTAAATCACAAATTTGATAAGGGATTGCCACCTAGAATATATAAAAAGCTGCTAAAACTCAACAATAAAAAAAGAACCTAATTAAAAAACATGTGAAGGGTTTGAATAGACACACAGGACCAGACTGTACATGAAAATATGCTCAACTGAGGCAAATGCAAATCAAAACCACAGTGAGATATTATTTCACATCCATTAGGATGGTAGTTACCAAAACCCAAAACAAGCACTGGAAAAGATGTGGGGAAAACGGCCCCCATGTGCACTGCTGGTGGAGATGTGATATAGTGCAGCAGCTGTGGGAAAGAGTATGGCGGCTCCTTAAAACACTTAATATAGAACAATCATACAATCCAGGAATTCCACTTCTGGGTAGTAATAGAAAGAATCTGGGAGAATGGAAAGAAGTATCTCAAAGACACATCTGTATACCACATTCAGAGAAGCATGATTCACAGCAGCCAAAAGGCAGAAACTGATACAGTGTCCAACAATGGATTAACGGATAGTACAAACTGTGATCTAGCCATACGATAGAATATTATGCAGCGGTAAAAAAGAAGTTCTGACACACACTACCACATGGATGAATCTTGAGGACATTATACTAAGTGAAGTAAACCAGTCACAAAAGGACCAACACTACATGACTTCACTCACATGAGGTCCCTAGAGTCATCAAACTCAGAGACAGAAAGCAAAATGGTGGCTGCAGGGGCAGGGGGAGGGGAGATACAGGGGGAGTTGGTGTTTTATTGGATAGAGTTTCAGTTTGGGGAGATGGAAAAATTCTGGAGAGGGGTGGTGGGGACGGCTGCACAGCAGTGTGAGTGTACTTATGCCTCTCAACCTCACACCAATGGTTAAAATGGTAAATGTGTTATGTAGATTTTCAAAAGTGGAAAATAAAAGCCATGTGCCCACATTGTTTGGTGCCATCCTTCAAAAGGGACCCAGGGAACTGGACCCTCATGCACATGGGGCAGTCTGGCTTCTGATGGGCACAGAATGAGGGTGGCTGCAGACTTTCTGATCACGCTGGATGGCGATGAGGCTGATAATGGGGTGGCAGGATTAAGGGTGAGTTGGAACACTGATTTTCCAACGTGGCGTGGGCTCTGGTTTTCCCAGGACATTGCAGCATTTCTGTTGGCCTGTCAGCAGAGAAGGCCATCACACCCTGCCTTGGGAGCTAGGTAGCACCCTCTGGGTTCTCTGTGGGCCCGTCTGGGAAACGGTCAATGATTGGGGTAAGGGCAAAGGGCAGAGCCCTGGCTGCTCCACTCTTCCAGGAAGGCTTTCAGAACTCTTTTTGGCCATGGTAGCATGCTCCTTGGGAGGCACCCCTTGGGTGCAGGGACAGTGTGAGGACGTAATGCACATGGGCCTGCTGCCAGCACTCCAGCTCAGGAACAAGAGTGTGCATGGGGCTGGCTGGGCAGTCTGCAGCAGCAGTGACCTTCAGGCCCCACGAGACAAGGTGAGGACTTTCTGTCCCTCTCCCTCCTTCCCTTCCAACCTCACTGGAGCCTTAGAATTGCTCTAAGAGGTGGTGACTGTGGCTGTGTCCCATTTACAGATGAGCAAACTGAGGCTTGGTGGGAGCAGGCATTCTCAGCCTCGGCCTCTCTGACTCCACCTTGCATTCCTCATGCCTGGCCTCTCCTGCAAAAATGAGACACATGGCAGGCAGGGTAAGGGAGCAAGGGAGGGTCCCAGCTCCAGACCCCAGCTCTGTGGCTCTTAATCTGTGTGCCCGTGGGCAGGCATGTAACCTCTCTGGTCTCCCTGCACGCCTCCTCCCCAAGGCGTCCACGCGGCACACGTTCAATTAACGTTAATTTATCCTCTTCCCTTCCCGAAGGAGGAGCTGCTCACAGTCTAGAGGGAGGAGGCAAACATTTAATTAAGAAGAACTTAGGACACAATCTGAGATGGCGTTGCATAGGGCGATGAGCAGAGGGATCTCGGAGCACCAGGGAATGAAGATGGTGCCAGCGGAGGTGTCTCACGGGCAATCAAGCAGGATGCATGAGAACTGCTGCGCTCCTGCCTGCCCTCAGCTGCCTCGGGGGCCACAGTCCAAGCCTCTTTCAAAGTGGTGGTGCCAGGCAGGGTTCAGAGGGTGAAACTGGCCGCCTCTGCAGGGCCTCCTTGGCAGACCTCGGTCATGAATAAGGGCTAGCTTTCGTTTCTTTGAGAACTCACCCTGCCCTGTCAGGGATTAAACGCAGCTCCAGGGTAACCCAGACTAAAAGAGGCTTAAAGAGATGGACGCAGAAGGCAGTGTTGTGGCCGCTTACCCCAGCACTCTGCAACCCCCAACCACAAGTTTCCTGTCGTCCTGGGTCCTGGCCGAGGATGGCATCACCACCAACAGCAGCAGTCATGAACAGAGCAGCAGCTGTCACCTCTATTGCACCCATCCCACTCTGCACCATCGGTCAGCAGGCCACGGCCCCAGGCCACATGTGGCTCCCAGCCACACCTACCAGTGACATACCATCAATGGCTGGGACATCTGCAGAACTGAGTGGTGATGACAGACTGTATGGCCCACAAAGCTGAAAATATTTCCTATCTGGCCCTTCACAGAAAACGTTTGTTGATGCTGCTCTATAGCTGTCTCATGCACTCCTCTTAGCCTCCTGGGAAGCCAATGTTATTATTCTCGGGTCACACAGGAGGGCCCTAAGACTTGGAGAGGGGAGGCCTGCCCCATCGGGACAGGGCTTGTGTGCTCCCAGCACACCCCACAGGGCATGCACACTACAGCTGCTTGGTGACTACTTCCTGAATGGATAGACAGACATATGAATGGACGACAGGACTTGAATGAACCCCACTATGCGGCATGGAGTTTGAGGTCACAGGGACCCTCCCGGTGACTGGAGGGATAAGGTGCTCACTGCCCCACGGACCAAGGCCCTAAGCAGAGCTGTGCATCCACAAGCTGATGTGCTTCAAGATGCCACCTGCCAAGGTCCTGGGCAGCCAGGGTGCAAGAGAGCCAAGGCCAGTCCGGAGAGGACAATGAGAGGTGGCCAGGGAGGCAAAACCAGCTGTCTTTGTCTCTAGAGGATGATAGACTTGGGGCCTGGTCTGGGGCAGTGCCACCTACACAGAGCAAAAGGGAAAGAATGGGGCTAGGGGTCTCCAGCCCACAAGAAGTAGGTGCTACCCTCTGCTGAACCAGTGGAGTGTCGCAGGGCCTGGGCTGTGGAACTCCTGGCTCTGACAATGGAGGGAACAGTCCAGCGGCTGCAGGGGGAGCTGGGCACGTGTGGCCCTCCAGAACTTACCCCGGGATCAGGGCACTGCTAAGGTAGCAGGAGGCTGAAATGGGCCCTCCATCAAAATTAAAGGCTACATGTCTCAAGGCTGGGTGGAAAGAATCCAGGTCTGCCAGAGGCAGGCGAGAGTTCCTAGCAACTGCCCTGGGTCAGGCCTGCTTGCAGGATGTTCGCCTTCCAGTGAGGGGGATGAAAATAATCAGAATCTGGCATATGGTGACAAGCACTGTGGATAGCAGTACCGTCTCAGGGGAAGGGGTGAATGTTGCTAATACAAACAGGCTGGTCAGGGAAGATCCCCAGGAGATGAAATCATGTAAAGATTTGATGGTGAGCAACACAGGTGACCAGGGGAAGAGTGAGCCAGGTAGCAGGCATAGCCAGTACAAAGGCCCTGGGGCAGGACTGTGCCTGGACCCCAGTGAGTGACCCCAGAAAGAGATGAAGGCAGAGAGAGGATGGGGCAGATGATCAGGACCATGAGGGTTATGGGGAGGACACTGTCTCTAAATGTGAGGGGCTGGCACTGACCTAGGTTTTATCAGGATATGTCTGGCTATCCAGTGGAGAATGGACTGAGTGTGAGAAGAAGGGAGGGAGGGAGGAAGGAAGGAAACAATGAATGAATGCATGGAAGGGTTGGGGAAGGGATCCAGAAGCTGAACAGAGCTGCACTCTCAGGAGACATACAAGGTAAGGCAGCATGTGGGCTGCAGGCTGCTAACCATGCCCTGCAGAAGCGACCAATGCTATCAAAGCTGTAGCTCAGCACACTTTCAGAAGGGCACTTGCTGCCAAGGACCCTGAAGCTCAGAGAGTGGCAGACCTTGCTGAAGTCACATGGCCTCGTTACTAGATAGGTTAGGACACGAATCTGCATCCTCCGCACCATAACACCAGGCTCCTGGGCCCTCAAGGAGGCAGTAGCACCCATCTCCTTGGACACACGAGCTCCCTCTCCATCAATCTAATGATAAAGGAGGGTGTGGAGAACATGCAGGCTTGTGGCCCTGCCCCACTGAGAGGAACATCTTCATGTGTGGGCCCCAGTATGAGGTGTGCTGGGTCTCCTGCATGCCCCACGGGGCATGGCTGGAATTCACTGCTCTCTTTATTTGAATAAAGACCATTCAAGGCCCTGAAAATTAATTTCCCCTAGGAAGACAATGACATGTCATATAATACACCCACCAAGCAAACGATTAAGACAAACTCAGGCAAGATGACTTTGCAGAGGTTAATTCTGAGCTATGTGAGCTCAACATGGAAGGCCTTGGAAGGTTATTTCCAGGTGGTAATGGACACAAGGTGCACAGGTGAGGTGAGGGAGTTTATTTCTAATGTTTGCCCCCCCCCCCCCACAGTTAATTTCAAACCTAAAAACCGTAACTGTTGGGAAAGCCAGTCTTTGTCCCTAGTAAAAGTATGTAAGTTCTGAGATGAGAGGCTGCAAAGGGACATGTCTTGTGGCTGTGGCTGGCCCCACTCAAGTCAGGCTAGCCTGAGTCCATGGCTGGCATACAACCAGGAGAGTTCACATCGAAATGAGGCCTGTGACTTGTGAAATGTCGGGGCCGGTGTCTCTACCAGCAATGATTGATGTCAATGGAGAAGCCAGCTAAGTCCTTAGAAGGGCCCAAGTTCCCCCACTGGCCAGCCTTTGTCTGTTACATGGTAGTGGGACCCCAGCAGCTCTGAGTTTACACCCCTGATCCAGCCTTCAAGAGTGAAGGGTAAAGCCCAGAGAGGTCAAGCAAGTTGCTATGATCATATTGTATGAGGAAACAGGGAACCCAGGCCCAGTTCTACACTCCCCAGCTCAGTGCCCTGCTCTGCCCTGGGCTCACAGCAGGGTTGCTGCTTGGCCTGGAGTCAGACTAATGAATCTGGGTTATCATGGGAATTGCTATATGTAGAACAAAGGTTGACCAACTACAGGTCTTGAGCCAAATCTGGCTCACTGCCTGCTTTTGTAAGTCAAGTCTTACTGGAACACAGCCATTCCCACTTCTGTCTCTATTGGGAGATGGCAGCTTTTGAACAAGGGCAGTTCAAGACATGCTGCACACTCAGGCCAATCCATCATCTTAGTGTGGGCTCCCTCCACTCCTCAGTCTGGCAACCCCTTTGTTGCCCTGAGGAGGCTCACATTATGGTGCATGGCCCCTTTACAAGGCTGTGAGGGTAGGTAGCCTGTGGGAGTGGGGGGAAGGTGAGGACAGCAGATCATCAGGACCCCACTTATATTAGGTCATCCTGGTTATGGTGAGCAGTTTCTCAGGGGTCCTGATGAGCTCACCACCCAGTGCCCCTAAAGTGGGGAAATCTAGGACTCCAGAATGTTAACCAGTGGAAGCTGTGCTCAACTCCTGAACCTCAGTTTCTCTGCCTATAACGGGGGCTCATATTCAATGATTTTGGAGGCCCTGCTCTGCCAGAATAGTCTATGGAGCTCAATAAAGATCTACAGGGCTCTAACAGGCAGTGAGCAATGGCTCCTCTTTAAAGTGGGGATGTTAATGGCACCTCCCATCCTCCCTCCCCTCATAGCCACACGGATTATAATCATGAAGACTTAAGAGATCCCCAGTGGTAATGAGGTAGACAAGGCTCACACCCAGAACTCAAGAAAGGGCACTGGTAGGATGGCCATTAGTGACACATCTGGCAAAGGTCATGGGCAGTGGCCCCACCCCTGACTCATGACCAGAGGAGCTCTTAGGTGCAATTCCCATTGGAGCTCCTGACTCCCCTAGTCTTCTCTAGCTCTGTCATAGGCCCCACCTACTCCTGGTTGCCCCTGGTTTATTACATATGTTTTTCATCCTTTTACTTTTAACATATCTGTATCTTTATATTTAAGGTATTTCTTGTAGGCAATTCATAGTTCTTGCTTTTAAAAAACATCTAATCTGGAGCACTTGGGTGGCTTAGTCAGTTAAGCATCCAGCCCTGCTTCAGGCTCTGTGCTGACAGTTAAGAGCCTGGGGATGGCTTTAAACTCTGTGTTTCCCTCTTTCTACCCCTCCCCCCACCCCCAAATAAACAAACAAACATCAAAAAAAATTTTTTTTAATCCATCTGACAATCACCACCTTTTAATTAGGGTATTTAGACCATTTACATTTAATATGAATATTGAAATGATTAAACATAACTATTTGTTTTCTATCTCACTGGTTCTTTGTTCTATTTTTCTTCTTTTCCTAATCTTTTTTTGATTATTTGAATATTTTTTGTGACTTGCATTAGAACATTAATACCTATAAGTTTAAAAAAAACACCTTGCATGTTTACATACAACCTGTTGAACATATGGAAAGCAGCTATTATAACTATTTTAATGGCCTTTTCTGCTAACTCTAGCATTAATGTTTATTTTGGGTCAGTTTGATTAATTTTTCTTCTCATATGGGTTATATTTTCTTGCCTGTTTTCATGCCAAAAAACTTTTCACTGGACATCAGGCATTGTGAATTTTCACCCTGCTGGGTATTTTTGTGTTCCTCTAAACCATCTTGAATTTCCTTCTGGGACATAGTTAACTTACATGAAAAATAGCTTGATCCTTTAGTGTCTTGTTTTTAAGGTTGTTAAAACCAACAGTGCTCAATTTAGGGCTAATCCTTTCCTGCTACTGGGGCAAGTCTGTTCAGAATACTTTAGCATCATGAGGTTTTCCATGGCTGGTAAGAAAAGGCACTGTACTTCCTCTGGCTTCTTTTGGATAGCTAATTACCCAGGCTCTGGTAGTTTTCTCTCACACATGTCCTAGCCAATCCTCCACTGAATACGCAAGGGAGGACCTCTGCAGATGTCCCTAGTCCTCCCTCCATGCGGTGCAGTCCTCTGATACCTGTGGTGAGCTTTCGCTGCTTTGGTCTTCCCACTCAGCTCCATCTCTTTAACTCAGATAGGTCTCTGGGCTCTGTCTTCCCCTCCCTTACTAAACATACCCTTACAACATCACCTGCCATGTTGGGTTCTGACCTCTTCCCGAGGCAGACGCTCAGAACACCACAGAGATCACTTCCCTCTTCTCAGGGATCACTGTCCTTTGTTGCCTGATGTCCATCAGTGTCTTCAAAACCCGTTCCATGTATTTTGTCCATTTTTTGGGTCTTTCAGCTGTCACATTTTGTTGAAAGCCTGGTTTTGAACATCAAAGGGGTTTTGTTTCTCCAGAAAATTTCAAGAGCCCCAGGGGATCCTGGAACTTGATCCCATGTTATAAGCAGGGACTCGCTTCACACCCGAATCTCCTTCCCATGACCCCAGGATGTGAAGGTAGCCTCTTTGCTTTCTGAATACAAAAAATTGGAAAAGGTTGGAGCTCTGTTTAGAGATAAGAGGAGACCTGTTTCTCTTGATGTCAACATTGGCGTAGCCAATAAACTTGCAGTGCTGGGACAACACTGTACATGTCTAAGCAGCTGGGTCCTTCAGCACCTGTTCTGACCAGAGGGCTGTGGCAATGGAGGAAAGGCTGGGAGAGCTGCACCCGCTGGCCAGCAGCCCTGCCACTGCCTCCCACTCTGGCCAGGTTGTTGCAAACACGGACTAAGACATGTTTTCCAGATGATAGAGCTGGAATTTGCAGGAAGCCAACTTCCTGTCAGTGTGAAATGTCTCAGGCAGTGATGAGCTTCTGTCCCTGGAAGGGTGCGAGCCAGAGCTGATCCCTAAGCAGGGATATAACAGGAGGTGCTGAACTACATGGTGCTCTCTGCCTCTTCCATGTGACACAGATCTCATGATTATGCTTTGGAAGTGAGAATCCGACTTCATTAATTCGCAAACCCTTCTCCCTGCTGGGAGTGCATTGCCACAGACCTCCGGCATCTCCCTGCATTGGCCTTGTGGTCCTGGGTGGCTGGCATCTATGCCAGACTGGGCATGCACTGCTTCACTGAAGGGATTGGACCATACATCACTCAGCCAGTTACATAACTGGCCGCTTTTGAAAAGGCGCTGCACCGAGTCACCAGGGTTAGCAAACTAGTTCAAGGTAATTTATGACTCTGAGATGCTTGGGTTTCTAAGTACAACAGACAACTACAACTGCAAAAGCTTCAAGCTCTCTCCCCAAGGAAGACTGCCTGGCCCAGCCCATGGCAAGGGTGCTGATGCCAGCCTGGCAGGTCAAGCTGGTGTGCTAGCAAGCAGGGCTGGCTTAATGCACTCCGGGCACACCCGGAGACCAGGCAAAGCCCCCTTCCCCGCCCTCCACTCTCCCCACCTTGTCTCTGGTGTGCACGAGAAGGTGGTGAGGATGTCTCTCCCGCGCTGTGCCGGTGCAGAAGCCACAGAGCGCTTGTGGTGGCTACATCCTAGTTGGCTTTTCTATTTTAATGCTAATAATATTTATTTTGGGTACCTTGGATCTCAGGAATGAGAAACTCCAGTAAATAGAAGAAGCTGACTATAGTCAAAGGTTGCTGACGTTTCTCTTTACCTCGAAGGCGCCAGGCCGTGCCTGCCTTTCCATCTGCCCAGTGCTGGCCTGGAACTTTTGGAGTGACTTCTCTGTATGCCCCACTGTGGGCTGCCTTCCTGCCTTGGGGCTTGAGCCCAGAACTCGAGACCCATTTCTGACTGTCTGCAAGAGGACTGTGGCCTCTGCCCTTGCCCCGCTGTACCCCTGCTGCTGCCCTGCTTCAGCCTCCATTCCCAGCAACCCCACCCCTGACCCAGGCTGAGCTCATCTGGAGCCTGTGGCCAGGTACAGTGACCCTCGCCTACCCTTGCAGACGCCAACT
>NC_043711.1:57561672-57564858 GCF_006229205.1 Suricata suricatta
CCAGAACTCGAGACCCATTTCTGACTGTCTGCAAGAGGACTGTGGCCTCTGCCCTTGCCCCGCTGTACCCCTGCTGCTGCCCTGCTTCAGCCTCCATTCCCAGCAACCCCACCCCTGACCCAGGCTGAGCTCATCTGGAGCCTGTGGCCAGGTACAGTGACCCTCGCCTACCCTTGCAGACGCCAACTGGAAGTCAGCACTGAATGCAGGTCCCCAGGACCCATACCTCGCCGGCCTCATCCTCAGTGCACAGCCCCAGCTGTAGGGATTCGGGGTGAGTGAGACACAGCCCCGTCCTCAAACTCTAGCCTTTCTGACTCAGGAGGCTGACACACACATGCACCAATGATGGACACAAGTACACTGTTTTCTGTGACAGCGGCTGAGGGGTGAGCCTGGGAGAGCCCAGAGGAAGCCTAGAGAGGCAGAGGGCTTCCAGTAAAAGGTGATGCCAAAGATCCATATGATCTCTGCAGTCTTGGGTGCAAGCATCCCAGAGAAAGATGCCTCCGTGGGGACTGTTGAGTCTATTGCTACTGGCTAGGTGGCATTTGGTGGCATAGTAACAAATGGTCTGAGCTTCCTCTGCAGAGTCCTGGATTGTAAAGGGGTCTCTTTCTGCAGGGTGACAGAGACACAGCCATGGTTGACTATCTGGGGCCCTGGCTCCTGCCTTGCTCCTCCCTCGAGAACCAGGGACACTGTGGTTGACCCATAAACAGTGCTTTCTCCACCTCCCTGTCTCCATACCCTCTGCACTATGATGGGGCAGCCCTTCCCATCGGGAGTTGGGGTCTAGCTGCCCCCCCAGTCCACCCCCCCGGAACTGGCGCTGGCTCTGTGACTTGCTCTGGCTGACAGGATGTGATGGAAATGATGCTGTGCCAATTTCAGGCATAGGCCTCAAAGGGCCTTGTGGCCTTGAGTGTCCACCCTCTCTGGACCCTGTCACCACCATGTGCAGAGGCCCAGACAGCCTCCTGGAAGAATGAGACGTGTAGCCCACTCACCACCACCCTTGGTCACCCCAGTCAACAGGCAGCCAGCAATCAGCTGACCCCTGCACTGACCACACATGCCTGAGGGAGCCCAGAAGACCTGCCGGACCAGCTACTGCTCAGCTAAGTAAACTGTTGGTCTAAACTGCTACATTTTGGAAGGGTTGTTATGCAGAAGAAACTAACTGATACAGGTACCCCAGCATTCTTGGCACTCAGGGTTCAGAAAGCACAGGCTGCAGGGCCTCGGCTGGTCTTGGCACCCTCACCTGGCCCTCATGTTTGCTGTTCCCTGGGCTCTGCCCTATGGACTGAAGCTGCAGTCACCACACTTACAACCAAGGGACAGTCTCTCCAGCAGTGACTGTGCCTACGCCATCTGGCCTCCTCTACGGTTTCCGGGCCCTACTCGGAGCCTTCCAGCTGCTTCCCATGGCACTCAAGGTGAAGCCTAAATGCCTCACCAACCCACACAGTGCACCCTATTCCCACCCCACTCCCGCCTTTGTGCATCTCACTGCACTCCAGACACACCTGCCTCCAACCCACAAGACTCAACCTGACCTCTGGGCCTTGGCATGAGCAACTCTCCTGAGTAGCATGCTCTTCTCTGACACCCACACGGCTCCCTCCCCACTTCCTTCAGGCTCTGACCCAATAGGCTTTGTTAAACAACCCTTAGAACATAGCTCATTCTTGCCAAAGGGCATGTGTCACTCTCCGCACACTCCTGCTTTCTTTCTTTTCAGAGCAAAAGCATGACTGGGTGCAAAAGCGTCCAATATTGTGAGACATCCAGTGGGAGCCAGTGAAGGGCATGAAGGGAGGGTGGGTTGGTGATAAAGACGTCAGCCTTGGGACCTTCAGAGCAGAGAGCTGCCAACTGGGAGCCTATGTGTCCTGAAGTGTCCAGCCCCCACTGCCTGACAAACCACCAGGGACACTGCCGGTAGTGTCGTGCGGTAGCCACTTCTAGGAGCCAGTATCTGACTCAGCAGCACGTGCCCAGATTTCAGGCCACAGCGTAACTGCTTACAAGCCTCATGCAGGTAACACATATTGGTTGAAAATACCTTGTCTTGAGGCACCCGTAGAAAGCTGTTCCCTGGAACACAAGAGGCTTCACAGAGCACGGTCTCCCTGGGGCTCTTGCTTTCTGAAATCCCTGAACTGAGGACCCACCATTTAGGGCCCTTCCCAGAGCATCTAGAGCCTACAAAAGAGAGAATTCTCTAACTGGAGCTGGGAATCCTCTGCAGCAAACAAGAGAAACAACAGCTGGCCTGGGTCGGCTTCGGAAGCTGGGGAGGGCCTCCTCCGGGGCCAAGGAGGCCAGGGCAGGCCTAGATCGACCATGGACCCGGGGCTCAGGGACAAAGCTCTTCAACACTCTGTGAGGGGCCCCATGGCACCAGGGTCTAACGCCAGTCACCAGGAAGCACAGCTGGAGCCTGGTCAGGGTCCGAAGGGACCATGTGGTGTCATGGGGAAGAGCATGGAGTCTGGAGTCAGACCGCCTAGGATGAAATCACAGCTCATTCCATCACTGACCTTCGGAGTGACCCCAGGCAAGCCTCATAACAGCTCTGAGCTGCAGCTTCCTCATCTATAAGAAGAGTGTAAAAATAGTGTCTCCTTACCAGGTGCTGAGGACCCCATGGAATGCTCAGACCAGGACCTGGCACATCACAAGTGCTGCAGAAGTGAGGTGTCATGAACATCATCAGAGGCCACGACTGTGTCCCCACAGCAAGGACTTGACTCTGTTCCAAGCTCGAGCGTGATGGGGTACAGCTCCCGGGGCTCTCCCTCCCCTTACTGGGCATTTCCTTTTGAAAATGTGGGCCAAGGAAGGTAGTGGAGGAAGGTAATACACAATCTCTGCATTTCTCTAAAAATTCGTTTGTTTTTTTTTTTTTACATTTGTTTACTTTTGAGGAAGTCAGAGACAGCGTGAGAGATGGGGAAGGGCAGAGAGATAGGAAGATGCAGAATCCGAAGCAGGCCCCAGGCTCCAGGCTATCAGCACAGAAACCTGATGGGGGACTCACACCCAGGATCTGCAACATCATGACCTGAGCTGAAGTGGGCCGCTCTGCGACTGAGCCACCCAGGCGCCCCCACGATCTCTACATTACTACCTTCCTGCAATCTTCCCGAGACAAGTCCCTCAGTCATTTTTCTGTAT
>NC_043711.1:57564958-57567587 GCF_006229205.1 Suricata suricatta
CAGAATCCGAAGCAGGCCCCAGGCTCCAGGCTATCAGCACAGAAACCTGATGGGGGACTCACACCCAGGATCTGCAACATCATGACCTGAGCTGAAGTGGGCCGCTCTGCGACTGAGCCACCCAGGCGCCCCCACGATCTCTACATTACTACCTTCCTGCAATCTTCCCGAGACAAGTCCCTCAGTCATTTTTCTGTATAGTTGTTCTGGTGAGTTCCCTACTATGACATCACTCATACTATGATGTCACTCCACACTGCTCTAAATGGGACAGTTCTGTGCGGGGAGGAAACAAAAAAGAGAGGATCTGCAATACGTCTTTCTGGAGCATCAACCTTATTCCAAGATTTGGAATGACGCACCTCCTCCTCCCCATACGAAAAACACAAGAGCAGGGGAGGAGCGCGATGCCTCAGGAAAATCAGTCCAGTCTCTAAAGCTTCACCCTGTTGGGGACAGAAGGACAGAACTACAGCTAGGGTGGCCTCTCCTCTTGTAGGCGCTGAACATGGTAAACCCTCTTGATTGGAATCCACTGCAGAGAACTCCGAGGGGTGCCCATTGTCCACAGGACAGGATTTTCTTCCTGGGCCTCCTGGTCCACAAAGGGCACACAGCACGCATCGCACACCAGTCTGTGTCTGGGTCCAACCACGCTGGCCACTCCTGTGCCTGTGCCTGGGCTCCTGGAGCTCGGCATCTTCCCTCCGCGTCAAAGGCAGTGACGGGGTATCTGGGTGGGCTTCTGTCGCTTAAGCGTCCCACTCTCGGCTGTGCTCAGGTCATCATCACAGTGTTGGTAGTCGCAGCCCTGCACGGGGCTCTGTGCTGACAGCAGAGTGGGCTCGGGCTCTCTCTATGCCCCTCCCCGACTCTCTGAAAGCAAGCATGTACTCAAGTTTCTTTCAACTTAAAATCATATAAAATAAAATAAAGTCATGGGCAGGGGCGTTGTCACAAAGGTGAAACTTTGTTTCTAAAACATCTTATTTTGAATCAATGGATTAGTTCATGAATGAAATTGTCTTTTATCTCTGGTTCTAGGGTCATTCTGCCTGGCTCCCAGTAGTCACTCTCACTTGGGTCTGTGTCCCATCACCGATGCTGGGCCCGTCTGACTCCCCCTAGGGATCTGCAAGTATGGCTGATGCCAGTGCCTGACCAAGTGCAAAGGCCGTGTGGGGGGCTGGGCTTGAGCTGGAGGAGAAGGCTCCAGGTCTCTGCTGGGAGGCTGGGCTGGGCTGCAGAAGGGGTCACAGGGCTCTGCTGGGGGGCTGAACTGGGGCTCCAGGAGGGGTCCCAGGGCTATGCGGAGAAGACGGGCTGTAGCTTGAGGAGGGAGTCTCAGGCGTCCATTGGTCCACTGGGGGGCGGGCAGTGGGGGGATTGGGCTCCGTGTGCTGATCCTGGACTCTAGGCTGGGTGGGGGACAGTCTGGACTTTTGCCTTCTTCTCGGTCTCCTGGTCCACTTTGGGCCTCTGTTCTCTTGAAAGAATTCGGCTGTTAAAGAGGGCTCGCAGCAGTACTGTGTACCGCCTCTATCAGTACCTGTTGACCCTCCAAGATTGGGGAAGGACTGTGGCTCTTGGTGTCAGCAGAAAAGAAGGGCCTTACTCCGATGGTCTGGCTGTCTACCCTGTGTTTCCTACAACTCCAAATTCAGCAGGAGGCTATCCCACTGTCATTCCTGCAGCGTGTTAACATGTCCTGGATCTGGTCCCACCCATCGCCCTGGCCACTCTCCTGTGCCTGTCCCTGGGCTTCCTAGAGCTCTACATCTTCCCTCTGCATCAATGGCAGGGCCCGGGAACCTGGGTGGGCCTCAGTTGCTGAAGCATCCCACTCTGGGTTTGGGCTCCGGTTGGGATCCCACAGTTTTGGACGTTGGCGCCTCACATCAGATCTGAGCTGAGAGCCCGGAGTCTGCTTGGGTTCTCTCTTGGCCCTCCCCCACTCGCCCTGTCCCTCTCTTTCCAAAATAATTAGTTATGTTTCTTTAAACTTAACAGTCAAAAGAAAAGAAAGGCACAGACTGTGGTTCTCTCATTCAGGATTCACTTTATTCTTTCTCTTAAATAAATTTCTAAAATTAAATATACATTTTTGTAGTTCCTCATCTTGATGGTCTTCCCCTTGCTTTGTCTCTTCAGGGGTCAAGGGCCCCTGGAAGAAATTGCTGTAGATGACTGAGGAGGCTGGGCTTGGGGTCCAGGAGTCATGGGAGCTTATTGTGATCCCGGACTATAGGCTGGGTGGGAGGCTGGGTGGCCATTGTCTCATTGTTTCTTCATTTCCATGGGGTGTGTAGCCTGAGGCCAAGCATTGAGTCCTTCCTCCTGCCATGCATTGCTCCCTTCCATTAGTTTTAAGGAAGTCCATATGTTTCCTTCTCTCAGTGACATGAAGAGGAGGACACCTTGGTCCAGGCGTTGAGCCGGTCCTGGAAAGTCCCTGATGGAGTGCCAGAAGACTTCACCCTCAAAGGGCTCCTTACCCGTGATCACTGAGGACCAAACTGCCCCCAGGCTCCACACGTCTATGGGAGGCTGTTCCTCCTCTTGCTGTAGGAAGGCTCTCGGGGCAACTGAACCAGGGCTCTCCCGAAACGTGTGGAGTTTGTACCCTGCA
>NC_043711.1:57567687-57569718 GCF_006229205.1 Suricata suricatta
TTGAGCCGGTCCTGGAAAGTCCCTGATGGAGTGCCAGAAGACTTCACCCTCAAAGGGCTCCTTACCCGTGATCACTGAGGACCAAACTGCCCCCAGGCTCCACACGTCTATGGGAGGCTGTTCCTCCTCTTGCTGTAGGAAGGCTCTCGGGGCAACTGAACCAGGGCTCTCCCGAAACGTGTGGAGTTTGTACCCTGCAAACTCCACGGTGAGGCCAATGCCGGTGCGAGATACCTTTAGTTCCCTCTCATAAAGTAGGGTCTCCAGCGTCACGTCCCCGGGGAAGACACCTTGCTGGTGGCACCACTCCACACTGGACAGGAGCTGGCAGAACGTGTGTGGCACGTCGTCGACCACGCGGCCATGGTGCGTGCAGGCCTCATCTAGATGGTCTCTGCTCACCTGGTGGGAGACGAGGGCGACCCTCTTGATGGTGTTCATCACCTCCACGGATGCGATGTCCGGCTGATGGGATGTCTTCAGCTTCTCGGCCTCAGAATAAAGGCCCTGGAGGCCAACAGGGTCCTGCTGGGTTTTGCAGATGAACTGGATATCCCACATGACTGGCTTTAGGGTGGTCTGGCATCCTGGAGATGCTGCCCTCTGCTTGGAGAAGCTGCCCTCCACTTGGGTCTTGGAGGGCACATCGATATGGGTCTGCTCATTGAGACAATGGGTAAAAGCCCTGGAAGCATGGTGGCCTTCTAACTACACTTATATGCTAACCAACCCACCCACCCTCTGACAATATACAACGTGCTAATACTAACCAGACTAACTATGCTCCCTATGCTATACTAACAATACTATGCTTACTAACTCTACCAATGAGATGAACGATACTAACTGTACTAAAACGCTAATACTAAAGAAAGAAATGAAAAAAAAACCACAAAGAAAATGAAGGGAGAAAATGAAGAAAAATGGGGAAAATGAGAAACTAAAAAAGGAGAAAAAAAAAGGAAAAAGAAAAAAAATGGAGATAAAATGAGTAGAGAAAAGGAGAAAAATAAAACAAAACAAAACAAAAAAGAACCAAACAAAAAGAAAAGCAGAAAGCAAGCTAACTAGGGTCAGGCCAACAGGTCACCAAGGCTTCCTGGGCTGTAGAGACCAAACACCTGGCTGGCCACGGTGTAGACAGGTTGTGCAGCTACATCACAATGGTGCTTTATGAGGTCAGAGCAGGAAATGGGCACAACATGCAATCATGGCCGGGGATGTCTGAGACCACAGTGTTTCCTCCTTTTTTATATCCAAGACCCTTACTTAAAACAAACAAACAAAGAAATAAAACAGATCCCAATGGGCTTTTTGTTTCTTGGTGTCGGCTTTTCAAGATTGAGATTTACTTTGTTAGACATCAAAATCTTACGATGGGTCACTGCCTTTTCGGAATCCTAGGCGAGAGAAGGGAGGACACGAGAGGGACCACGGATGTGTCCCCAGGTGGGGGCCAGCCCTTCCTGCCCCAGCGCACGGGGGCCTACCGCAGAGCCTCCCTCAGGGTTCCACGGAGGTGAGTCTGCAGAGACTGCAGCACAGGGAGGAGCAGGGAAAGGAGAAGGAAGAAGCGGACACGAGCACCACGCCACCTGTCCCCCACACGGTGTCATCTACAGCCTCCTCCAAGAGGGGGTTTCGTTTCCCTCAGCCTCCTTGAATCGCTTGCTTCAGAAAAGGCTGATGAGGAAGTGCTCGGTTCAGTCAGCAGAGCCATGATTTCCTGGCAGAGGAAACAACGCTCATGGAGGGAACCCGGGCTTCCACTGGTCTGTTGTTGCCGGCAGCTTTGGGTACCTCTGAAGAAAACCAGCCATGTTCTCGGGTGCCAATGGGAAGTGTTCACGGATGCGGATGGCCTCACGGATCGAAGACCAGGAAGAGCTGGATGCAGTGGCGACCATCGCCTCTCGCCCATCGCTGAGGACGCCAGAAACTGGACCGACTGCCCAAGGGAAGGAACCACTCTGGCAGCCCGCACAAAGGCTCCAAAACCCATCCCAAGAGCTTTCATGCCAAGCAGAGACT
>NC_043711.1:57569818-57581168 GCF_006229205.1 Suricata suricatta
CCAGCTCCACAAACATCCCAGCCTCGTCTGCCAACCCTGGCACGTTTCCTCCCACCTTGCACACACAATCAATTGCATGCTCTCATTTCGGGTTTGGGGGAGAAAAGGCGCAGTTCATGACAAAGGCTGCCTCGCCTTGGCACGGAGTGCTGGGAGATGTTCACAGGAAAATGGCTTCATGTCGACTCATTGCTTTGACATCCATGTCTTTGCTCCAATGAAGACAACATTTGTGACCGTGCCCCCGTTGTCCAGAAGCAGCTTCCAGGCCCCCCAAACGGAGCAGGCCTCAGGGCTCACTGGCTGGCTGCTCAGGGTCCCGGGAAACCTGCTGGGACCTCTGGAAAAGGCCAGTCGAGGTTTTAGGATTCCTCCACGGGGAGGCCATCTAGGGCAGCTGCTTAGTTCGGGGTTGGTGAGCTTGCCCCTGTGAGCCGGGCACAGCCCGACACTGGCCCGCTTGGTCAGAGGCTGGGTGTCCAGGCTGCCTGTTAGAATCACACAGGAAGGGGGTAAGATTTAGGGTCCCGGGCCCCAGCCTGGTCCTCCTGAGGCTGACACTTCAAGGACCTGGCCTGGGAAACATTACCTGCCACAAGCACCAGGGAGAGGTCCTGGAAAGGTTTGGGCGGGAAGTCTTGGATTCGCATTTGAAAGCCCTGTGATCTAGGGAAGCTGTGCAGCATTGCTCCCCCCAGTCTCCCAGAGCTGAAAACTTGGGGAACACCCTATCTCCCTTTAAGGGGTGGGGCTGGTTGTGCAGGTGCAGTGGGTCCCCTGACCACAGGCCCCCCGACACCCAGAGCAAACCCTCAGTCAATGGTACAGATTCCTATCTGGGAACGGGACTGAGTTCATTCCAAGGGTTGATGAGAACCACAGAGCGGCAAAAGATAACACACTTGACGCCGCAGAAGGTCCTCGGACCTGAGCCACAGCGTCAGCACCCGCTCCGGGCCCTCCACGCAGCTAATCCTTCTTTCCAACTCCAAACTCTGCAGAGCTCTTCTTTTCCTACCTGCCTCCCTCCTTGAGCCCTCAAACCAGTATATCATTCCAAGGTTCCAAGTGGAGGGCCTCCACAGCCTCCTTCAGAATAGACTGAAAAACAGACACACGCACCCCACCAGCAAGGGAGCAAATCCTATGTTGGAAAATTGTCAAAACTGAGTCATTTCGTTGGTGGAAAATGGACACATCTGAGCTTGCAAACGTTTCGCTGGGGGAGGGAAAAGTAGTGCACGATTGCTGTTGGCCAACGGGCTTCTCCAGGCAGAACCAGCTCCCTGCTGCTTGGGGACGTTCCCACAGCCACAAAGGCTGTGGCTCATGTCCTGAGTGTCCAGAACAAAACCTCAGCAGGCAGGGACCCCAGAGGAGGGGTGGGCTAAGGAGGGGCTCTCAGGGTGCATTTCCTTACCATTTAGCACACCTCATCCAGGAGAGTGGAAGCCACTTTCTTAGGTGCAGCTCCCCGTGCGCAGGACTGTTGGTGTTTGTTGTGGCAGTGGGGGCGAGCAGGGGAAAGGAAGGGGCGTACACTGAGCCGGGCATATGGTACAATGTTTTCCCCCTTCCGGTTTATGGCCTGAAAATACCGATGAGTTCTGAATCCAATGGAGCAGACAATAATTTGTGCCAGTTCTGTGGGCGAGGCCCTGCGCCTAAGGCTCCCAAGAGACCAAGGCGCATTCACTCCATGGCGGCCTGGCCTGTTGGTGCCTGCTCTGTGCTCTGTGTCGAGACACAAGCCGGGGCCTCTGTCTCGGGGGCTAAGTTCTCACGTCACTAGGATGGAAATCAAAGTGAACATGGAGAGCAAATCCAAGCACAAAAAGAGAAGGGGGTTAAGCAGGCACAGGCACGTCAGCTGTGAAGCCCTCAGAACATCGAGGAGGCAGCGGCTGGAGGGCTCAGAGAGGCAAGTGTCTGCCCAGCACACGGGGCAGAGGAAACAGCACTCATGCCACAGACAAGCTGCAACCTGGGCAGGGGAGCCATGGATGCCTCTGGAACCAGAGGGCAGCACGGCTGGGCAGCTATGCAAGGGGCCTAGAGAGAGGTGCAGGAAGCTGGGCTGCACACCAGGGAGGCAGACAGCCCAGTGGGAGCCATGGCTACCATGCTGGGCAGAGGTGCTCCCTGGAGGGCGAGGCAGGGAGGGTCACCGTCAGACTGGACTTATACACCACTGCTTCCAGTAGGCCCCTGGGGGGACACTCCGCGCACCACCAGGCTCCATTTAGGAAGGTCCTTCTTCCCTGGGAAGCAGACTAGGCAGCTGTCTGGGGGTAGTGGCTTGGAGCGAGAAGAGTGGGTCAGAGCTCGGCTGGCTGGGAGGCTTCCTGTCCTGTGCCCCTGTGCTGAGCAGAGGGTATGTCATGTGACCAAGGTGTGCTGCCCACCGAGACGGCCCACTGGGGGCAAAACGCGTGCCTGGCACAGGACAGAGACAGGACAGAAATCTGCTGCACAGGACAGAGATTCAACACAGGACAGAGACTCAGCTGAGGCCTGACCCCAGCATCCTGAAGCCCCAGCAACATCTTCTACCACCACCTCTAAAGGTCTCTGGGCCCATCCTCAAGGGCCCCACAGCAGCGCACAAGGTGTTACGGGCTGGCTTCCTGAGCCTTAGAAAAGCTTAGACGTGGCCTTCTCTGCTTGGCCTCACATCACTTTTCTTCCTTGCCTGGCTCCTCACCTCCAAGTGTCTGGCTGAGAACCACGTGGCTCAAGCTGAAAACATAGGTCCTGAGTTCCATACACACCCTTCCCCCTCGCCGCCTGCTGCCCCCTACCCCATTCCAAGCCCATTCCTTATTCTCCCGGAGCAGGTCCTTGATGTTCCTGTCCCCCCATCCTCTACCCCACCCTGAAACGTCTCTTCCACCCTTCCCTGCAGCAGAGAATCACTCTTCTGCTTCACCTGGCCTGCAGAATCAGGTTCCTGACAGCCCACCAACAGGGAACCCTGAAGCAGGGGTGGGTGGGGCTGGGCCGGGCACTCCAGCTCTCTTCAGGGCCAAAGAGCCACCCTACACAGGTCTCCCTGCACCTACAGATGAAAGCCCACTGGTCCCAGGAGATCTTGGTGAAGGACCCTCGGCATCAGCCATGAACACCTTCTGGGGGAGTGTATCAGACAGAGCAGGGAGGGCTCAGATCCTGGGGCTATTCCCCACGTGAATCCCCTTCCAATGTCTGTGCATACCCCAGTGAGGGGATGCTCTCTACCCCTCAGCAACCCTCCCTCTCCTCAAAGAGCTCTTTTAACAAGTTTTCTGGAGAAGGAAATACATTTGCACAGTTCCAAGCTCAAGCGACAGCATGGTGCACACTATAAGGAGGCTCATGGCCACTCTTTTCTGCCTGCCCTGCTTCCCACCTCCCCAGGGATCACTGGAAGAGCTGCTCGGGTCTCCTGCCATTGCTTATTTATGCAACATGATGAGCAAAAAATGACATTTTTCTATGTAACTCTGCTTACCCCAAATAGAACATGAGACAGACGCTCTTCTGCACCTTGCTTTGCTCAGGACTCACCTGAGCGCACCTGGGGCCTTTCCTCATCAGCCCATGGAGGGCGCCCTCCCAGGCCCTCTACCCCTCCTCCTGCAGCTCCCCGCCTGGGCCATTCTCTATCTCTCAGAGCACCTCCTCTCCCCTGTCAGTCCTGGGAGCCACCTGGCCCTCCCCCCCATCCATAGCCACCATAGGACACTGCTCCATCCCCTCACCCTGAGTATGCCTCTGCTCCCTGCTTGGACTCTGCCTGACTCAGGGTCTTTAGGCCCAGCCCCCCACTCCCCCATTCTACCACCCTGGCTTGGGATCATCACTCATGTCTCCCGGGCTAAGCCCAAGCCGAGTGCATGGGTGCACAACAGGGCCTTGCCATAATGATTCCAGGAGCCTGCCCATGATGCAGCCTCTCTGCCATCCATCTGCACCTCTCTGGCCATAGGCTGCCTAGTGGACCCCTTATATACAAGTGTAAAACTCCCAGCTCCAGGCCCAGGATGTTCAACTTGTGTCCCCAGCCCGGTCATGGAGTGATTTCAGATGTCAGAAATCTGCTGCCAATGGGTCTGGGTGTCCCCGTGGCCATTAAATTGCCTCCATGCTCCTACTCTTCTCCCCCACCGTCATCACCAGCCTGTGTCTCCCATCCCTCATGGCCATTTTGGTCCCCCAACTCAACCCTTGAGACTTGCCTGGTCCTAGGCCCCGGGCTGAGGAAGGAGCACCCTGGGGTCTGGTTCCTTGGAGGCCCTCTCCTGGATCCAGTCAATACCCCCAGCTGTGACCCCACTCCATGCCGACCCTCCACCTGCCACTGGTGGGGGTGAGGAGAGGCAGGGCTCTCAACTGCAGGCAACGTGTGCTCCCTGGGCCATGGAGACATACCACATCAATCAAGGCTGCTCAGAGCCCGCCCCTCCACCAAACAGCCCAGAGACTTGCCCCATCTGGCCCAGTCTGGCCCCAGGGACTGTCTGAGCCGAGATGCTTCTGGTCCTAGATAGTCACAGCCTAGGTAAACTGGACACCGCTGCCATCCTTGGGGAGATGGAATCACCACCAAGCAGGTGACCCCAGAAAGGTCACTCTAGAACCAAATAAGCCTGCACAGTAAACTGGTGCTCTCCCCCCAGGACACCAAGCCAGCACACGGCAGGGCCATGGTCCTCGGGTAGCAGGCCAGGGCCTGGAGCGGCAAGGCAGTAGGGCTCCGAACTGGTGCGACCTCATCACAGACACATCAAAGTGCGTGGTTTAACTAAAGCCACCCATTCCCAGCACCCAGATGCACAAACAGAGGCCACTGACACACATACCTGACACTCCGGGAGCTCTCTCCTTCAGACCTGCAACAAGAGATAACACATGCTTAGGATGCAAGTAGCTTCCACTATGGGAGATCCACTGAAGGACATGAGCTGGGGGGACCTGTGAGGTCCCCTGCTACCATGGGATCCCTTCTCCAGCCTCAGCGAACTGTCCCCAGACCCAGACCCCAAGATATCACACTGTTGATCTTTTGACCTGGAATTCCACCCTGAAAGCCACCTCCTCCCAGAAGCTAGAGGATCATTCCCCAAGTCCCTCCAGTGCACATCCCCTTGACTCTAATTGTTTTTGCAGAATCTGAACATCCAGAAGTTGGGGGGCAACCCCAGAGGGGGGCCTGTGGCTCAAGAACTGTGTGCCCTGGGCCCTGTGAGGCAGCACTGGGAGGAGTAAGTGTGCGGGACAGGCTAGTTGGCCTTGCTGCACCCTCTACTTGGTATTTGCAAAATCTCTTCCCACGACTGGCTCGGTTTTCAAGTACCCAGACATCAGTGACACCACTTTACAAAGGACACAAGCCTGAATGTCAAGAAACTGGACACTTAGATCCTATTGTGTGCATCCTTGAACATTCCTTGAGACTGTGAAATACACGGCAGCCATTGACAACGACGCCTTCCCGCTCTGCAATCCAAAGGAAAGGGACTTGGGGATTCAAATGCATGCAGTTAAGGGCATAAAGTCACAGCTGGGCTCCCTGAGTCTGAAGGAGCAAAGGGCTGTGAGCAAGCACATTCAGGAATAATCCCTGGACGTCCCCAGTTGGATGTGATTGCCAGCGAGCTACAGGAGCAGAAACACACTTAACTCAAAAAGTCTTTTTTCTTTCTTTCCTCTTTTTAGTTTTTTTTTGCATCTTGTCTTACTCAGTAATTTTGCAATCTAGCCACACAGCCCCATGAACACTCAAACCCAGGGGACAGCTTCTCCGACTGAAAATCACCCTCGCTGGTCTCAGGAGGGTACCCTAAGCCCTTTCCTACATCTGCTATGGCAATGGCAGATTTTACCGAGGTTGTCTCTGAAGCTAATTGACTGCCTGGCCCAGGAACATTTCTCCAGGATGCCCTAAAACATCTTCGCCACCACCTGTCCGCTGTCTGGAAAGCCCCCGCTGTCCCCAGCCCTCACGGCAGCTACATGACGCATGCCAGCGGCTTAGCCAGTGCAAAACTGGACTTACAGGTGAATGATGATGATGATGAGAGGCACCCCTAACTCAGCCCTTACTAGGGGCCATGCCCAGAGCTGGGCCTTGACACACACTCTGGGTGATTTTCACAGCAATCTACCAGGCCTAGCACGGTCCTCATTGTGCATAATAGGGACCGAGGCTCCCAGAGGCTGTGTCAGCTCAAGACCTCGTGACCAGCCAGCATCGAGGTCTCTCCTCCCACAGCTTGGCAGCCAGAGGCCAAGCCAGACCCCATATGGTCAGGATTGAGGTCACCTGGCTGACGATGGAAGGGGGTCCTGGGTGCTTGCCGGTGCTGCTCAACTTTGGCTCCTGATCCAGGTCCTGGTTACCCAGGTGCAAAATTGTGATGAACCCAAAAGAGAGATTTGGTCATTCAGATTCCAGAACGTATTCCTCATATCCATTTGGTCTTTGTCCACAGTTCTTGGCTCACAGCACCCAAAGCCTGGGGATGTTCTGAGAAAGGAGAGCCATGGGGACATCTATTGTTACCATATTTGGTTGCTTGTCTGCAGCCCCTGAAGTCACTTCAGAGCCATGACGGTGACATGGCTGTTCCACCACACCTGGGTTCCTGTCAGTGAGCTGATGTTTGGAAAGCAGCTAAGGATGGGAGCTTACAGTCTCACCCCCTGAAATTAATCCCCAACAGCCAATGACAAGATCCATCGGGTCTATGGAATGAAGCCTTGGTAAAACACCAGAAAGGATGGGTTCAGGTTGCTTCTGGTTGGCGACCAGGTGGAGGTTCAGAGACAGTGGCGTGCCCACAGGGCATGGGAGCTCAGAGCCCCTCCCCAACCCTGTGCCCTATGCTCCAACATGGCTCTCCCAAGTCCTGTCCTTTGAGGGAAAGGTAGTTCTCTAGTGAGTAAAGCAGGTTCCTGTGCTCTGTGAGCCACTCTCACACACTTAGTGACCTCAAGCAGGGGAGGCACGGGGACCTCTGATTTCTAGCCGCTCAGTCAGAGGCATGGGCTCCCAAGTCAAGTGAAGTGGGGTGGGGGCAGGGCAGGCTTGCAGGCCTGAGCACCAACCTGTGAGGTCTGAGGGTCCCCCCAGTGACAGAGTGTCAGAATTGGGTTGAAGTGTAGGACATGCAGCGGGTGTGTGAGAATGGCCTGGTGGTGTGAAAACTCACCCCCCTGCACGTACATGCTGGAATCGTGTACCAGAATTTCTACTGGGAGGCTGGAGGGGGGCAAGCCCATGCTGGCACACATTCAGTGTAAGTGCGGTTTTATTTAAAAAATTGGGGGACGAAATAGGGGCATGTGGGCAGGTCAGAGTCAGTTAAGCATCTGACACCAGCTCAGGTCATGATCTTGCGGTTCATGGGTTCAAGCCCAGAGCCTGGAGCCTGCTTCGGATTCTGTGTCTCCTTGCCTCTGCCCCTCCCCCGCTCACACTATCTCTCCCTGTCTCTCACAAATGAATAAATATTTAAAGAACTTGGAAAATATATAATATGACAGGGAGAACGATGGGGGGAGACTAGTTGTGAGCTCCCCATTATTGAAGTGGGATATGTGTGTGTGGGGGGGGGCATCTTATGTGGTTTTGCCTACTTTTGTGCATGCTTCAAGTTTCCCATCAGACAAAGTAGAAACAAACAAAACAGGAGAGTAAGTGAATCTGGGCTCCTGCTAAGTGCTGGGTGGTGAGTGGGGCCCACGAGAAATCATGGCTTCTCTGAAGTGGGCTCAGAGGGGCCAGGTCAACTGCCACCTCTCACACCCGTGTCACAGAGATGGATTCAAAGCAGGTCTATTGTCACGACCTTGGCACCCTTCTCTGGGTACGAGTCCCATCAGAGAATCTGATCCAAGCCACAGACCTCACGCCAGGAAAACACACACACTCCCCTACAGCTCCAGTCGTTGGGCCCCTGTGTGCTGGCCACCGTGGCACCAGCCCCAGACGGTGGCATTTGAAATAGCCAGCTCTAAAGTTCACAGCTCTGGTGTGCCCCAGCCCCGTGTCCTCTGCGGGTCTGTGCTAGCCTGAGGAGAAAGCTGGCCAGCCTGTGCTTCCAGGGCAAGAGGAGACGTGACCTGGGAGGTGACAGCAAACACAGCCTGTTTCCAGCATTTACAAGCACATGGCTAGAGAAGACAGGTCCAGGTCTGTATGCCCCCCAGGGGCTGGGAGGTGGGGGAAACCACCAGATGTCAGTGAGAGGGTATAAGGCTGCAGTGTAGGCAGGATGAGGAAGTCTGGAAATCGAACATCCAGCATGGTAACCACTGTCAATAAGGCTGTATGGTGTACTGGAAATTTGCTAAGAACCGATTGCAGGTGCTTGCAACATAAAAAACAAAGACAGTTATGTGAGGAGATGAGTGTGCTCATGAGGCTGCCTACGGTAATTGTACTATGTTAACGTAGCACACAACACGTCATACACCTTCACTTCTGTGATGGCAGAAATGACCCCCTGCTAAGTCCAGGTTTAGGCCTAACCTTTGAAAGGGCTGGCAACTTCTGCTTTCTTGCTCTTGGAAACTGGCCACCATGTGGAGAGGAAGCCCGCATGGTCCCTCGGAGAGGACAAAGGATGAAGGCTCTTCTGGCCATCAGCCGTGGTGAGCAAAGCCTCAGCTGATGTCACACGCATAGCACAAAGCAGCCCTCCCATGAGCCCTGCCTAAAGGCGAAACCCTGCATAGATAAATGAGGATTCCTGTCCAATCACTCAGCTTGGGCAGGGGTTGGGAAAACCCAAACACTGCCTTACCTCTTGCCCTGTGAATGTCCCAGCCCCTGAAACCCCCTCACCCTTGCCATGGACCAAATGTCTATGTCTCCCAAATTCGTATGCCGAAGCCCCAGCGCTCCTCCCCCAGTGTGGCTATACTTGGAGATGGGCCTGTGGGCAGGAGCTCAAAGTTCAATAGGGTCCTCAGGGGGGCCCAGAGCTCGCTCTTTCCACCACACAATGGCTCCATGGGGAGACAGCCCATTGCAAGCCTGGAGCAGAGGCCTCAGCAGAAACCAACCTTGCCACACTTCCATCAGGGCTTCCAGCCTCCAGAAGTGTGAGGAAGTCCATGTCTCTTGTGCATGCCACCCAGCCTTCTGAGTATCGGAGCCCTACTCCATGTTGGAGTCACCCAACATAATCATTGTGCGATCATGACACACTCGACCCTCCTCTGTGCTCCTGTTTTCTCATCCTCACAAAAACATCCATGGAAGGCGGCACCTGGGTGGCTCAGTCGGATAAGCTTCTGACTCTTGATTTCAGCCCAGGTCATGATCTCACAGTTGTGTGACTGAGCCCCACATCAGGCTCTGCGCTGACAGGGTGGAGCCTCCTCAGGATTCTCTCTCTCTGTCTCTTCCACCCTCCCCTCTCAAAATATAAAAAATATATAAACATTTTAAAAACCATAGATGGCTACACAGTGCCTTCTGGGGCACGTGCACATACCACAAACTGCAATGGAAAAAAGGGGGTGGGGAGAATACACGGACCATGCGCCGTGAATGACTGCAGGTGTGCTACAAATTATCAAAGACCTGAAACCTCAATACTTAGGATTTTTCAAAAGGCTTCTTGACTTGTAACTGGAGAAAGGAGGCTCATTTAGTAAATGGTGCTGGGACAACTGGTATCCATATGGTAAAATGAATTCCATCCCCACCTCACACCACATCCCCAAACCAATTCCAGACATGTGAAAAATCTACATTTCAAAGAGCAAAGTTAAAGAGCAGTTTTTTCGGGGTGGGAATAGCTTTCCAAACTTGGGGTTGGGAACAATTTCTTTTACAGGGTATTAAAAGCTCAGTAAGCATAAAAAAATTGAAAGGTTTCACTGCAGTAAAATACAAATGTCTTTTCTCCAAATGACTGGGGAAAAGACAAACCACAAAAAGCAGAAGACCTCTAGAAGATGCACAACAAGCAAAGGATCAGTATCCAGAAGACATCAAGAAGTCCTACAAATCCACAGGAAGAGGAGACGCAATGAGCAAACAGACCACAGCAGGTGTGTCGTAGAGGAGGAACCAGGGTGCACAGGCGACCACGGGCAAGGCTGCCCAATGGCAATAGGATGCCAGGAAGCTCGAGGTGAGGTCCCAGGGAGAGATTTCATATCCATCAGACTCGCAGTGAGGAAGACAGCTAACAGCACCGACGGTCTGAGAGGATGCAGATCAGCCGGCACACGGAGGTGATGGGTGTGAAACCTGCTCTGGCCACACGGAAATTCACTTTGGCATTTTCTTGTAAGGGTGCCCACTCCCATGCCTTAGAATAATGCCAATCCATTCCCAGGTGGCACAGCAGGCATGCTGTTCATAGCAGCACTGTGAGCAAGAAGAGGGGAAGAAGATGACCCATATACTCACTGACAGGGCAATGCAAACCCAAACTGTACAACAGTCCCACAATTTCTTTTTCACTGTGGTGAGAGCAGACCCCTGCTATACAGCAAGATAGCTCAAGCTTAGAGGACAATGTTGAGTACAAAAATGCATGTTTTAGAGATCTACAAAGAGAAAACAATGTTTTAAAGCTTGAGAACAAAGAAAAAGCAATCTTATGTTTAGACTTACTCAGTAAGCCTGTGAGCAAGAGAATGGCAAACCAACACAAAACTGCAGAGAGGGGTGACCTCCAGGGAAGGAGAAGATGCAAGGGACCAGCAATGTTCTAGTTCTGGAGTTGATCTGTGGGCTCACAATGTTCATTGTTCCACCATCCTTCACAATGTATGAGACACATTAAACACTAAAACGGAATATAGGCAAAGGAGAAGACCAAGAAGAGGAACAGTGTGTGGGTCCAGACAGATCCAATACGATTGCCTGGTCACATTCATACTTTACTCTTTTCACTTTGTGTCATGGCAGCTGCCAAAAGGTCTGTGGAGAGGCCAAACCCGGAAGTGTAAGGACTGAAAATGGGATGAGGGCGTTCTTCTCTCTGGGCCTCAGTTTCTCGAAATACAAAATAAGAGGCTGTACCAGGAACGACTAATGGCCGGTATGCATAACTCAGGTCCCCCTTTCCTCACCCGCTGCACATGCTACTGATGGATTGCAGCACTATTGTACATGGGACAAGGACACGCAGCATTGAACTCCTTCTCAGCTGGGCCCTGCAGGCTGCCAGGGATGGTCACTCTGAGAGGGCACACCGAATGACACCTCCGTGCTGGTCTGGACGGTCCATCTAGTTGTGGCCTGGCAGTTCTGAAGTCTCACCAGCAGGCACCAGCTAGTCTGAGAGGCAGGGGTCCTAAGGAGGAGCCCACTTGCTTTGGAACTGACCCCAGCCGACCCCTG
>NC_043711.1:57581268-57597310 GCF_006229205.1 Suricata suricatta
AGAGTGGAGACGAGATGTCTCGTGCTGCTTTGCCCTGAAACAAAGCTGCCAGCACATGCCCACACATGGCCCGCCACACCTTCAGCTCACAGTCTGCCACTGACACCCATTGTGTGAAAGGCCTGGAACCTGCTGTTGTCTTCATCGCCATCCATCCACTCTCCAGAAACAAATAGCACAGGCTGGTGAAGGCACAGAGACAGGAATGCTCGCTTGTGTTCATTCCCGGAATACAGAGGAGGCCAGATATTTACTTCTGGTTCCAACCCCTCCTGGGGTCATACTCTTTCGAGCCCTGGTAACCTGGGCACTGCTTCTTGCTCTACAATCCCTCAATCAGATCCCCCCCATCTCCCACTCTCACAGGAAGCCCCCCCATCTGGACAACTCCAAATCCTCCTCAAAACCACCTCTGACTCCCCCCTCTTCCAGGCAGTCTCCTTGCCTTCTCGTTGGCCTCTTTATACTAATTTCCTGCTAGCACGATCATAACGGGTTCAAATGCTGCTGCTCACACACCTGTCTCTCCTGTGACGGGGCAGGCTGTGGGAGCAGGGCTCATGGCTGATGTACCTCCGTTACCTCCAGCCCCTCAGCATGGACTCTGGCACATTGGTGAGGGGTGGAGTAGGGTCTCAAAAAAGCATGATCTAAATCCCTGGGCTCTGTCTTCCTGGAACGTAGAGTTCAGTGAAAAATCTAATAACAAAGAAGGTAAACGCAAGGTTTTCTGAACAGAGACCAGGCAATCCTTTCCTGAGAACTTAACGGCTAAGCCAAGACCTCATTAGTGAGTAACTATCAACTCTCCAAAAATGGGAGTCAAGAACTTTCCAAGGAGAGAGAGAGTCACAGACAAATGTCCTAAGGTGGGAGGGAGCAGCTTGTGTACGTGCTGAAGAGGCCAGTGGTGCTTTAGCAAAGCACTAGGG
The DNA here is from genome assembly GCF_006229205.1 of Suricata suricatta. Classification (NCBI taxonomy): domain Eukaryota; kingdom Metazoa; phylum Chordata; class Mammalia; order Carnivora; family Herpestidae; genus Suricata; species Suricata suricatta. The sequence continues at coordinate 57,582,201 of NC_043711.1, forward strand.
CGATGCACAAGAAGCTCATGCGTGATGCATTATCAGTTAGGTTAGGATGGGTTATGCTGCATCACACACGGTTGCCCAAATCTCGGTGGCCTACGAGAAAGTTTATGTCACTACTGGCTATCAAACACGAAAACAAGAAAACCTCACTTCCAATTGCTCCTTGCGGTTGTCTAAATGGAGCATCCTGGAATGTGACAGTATGGATTTAGGTTAGCGTCAAAAAAGACTTTTAGATAATACTGCAAAACTCCAAAACATCCTGGAGATCCACATGATTCAAACTGTATCTGCTGGGGGCCTGCGATAGGCTGGACCACTCATATCACCCACATTAATCCTCATGGGATTGACCCTGTTAAGGTAGCAACGGACGACCTCACTTTAAGGGACATGAAGGAGGCTGAGAAAAGGGAGGTGACAGGGCTGTAGTCTGGAAGTGTAGAGCCAGATTGCAAACTCAGACTCTGCTGTGTGCAGCCTAGGAACCCTCGTGGTGTGGCTTGTCCATGTGTCAGGGCCCCCGGCCCCACGCCTGGCATGCTGCGGGTGCCTAAGCCTTCGTCACCATCATCTGGCCGTTATAAGACACACAGAAGCAATTTTCACTGAAGGAAGGCACAGGACCTTGTCTCCCCAGCACTACTATACCCTCCTGAGGACTAGAATCCCTGTCTTACCCTTGCTTTCCTTGGTAGAGCCCTGCTCATGTGACATATGACAGTCCCCCATTCACAGCCAGCATCAGGAGCTGCTACAAGGGAGGCCAAGAGCCTTCACCCCTCCACCATGCCTGGGGACATCTCTATCCTTGGAGCCTGGGGGAACCTTTTGCACACCCGAGGTCTTGTCCAGAACATGCTAAGACTCTCACTCGGTTTGGAATGGGATGTAGTCATCACTGCACTTTCCACCGTGCACTCGTGCACTGCTTTGTCACTGTGGCCTCCTGGACCTGCAGCAGGGGAGACTCAGCTGGCAAGAAATCAATAGTTTAGCACTGGAAGGCACACACGAGGCAAGAGCTGACAGCTGGGAAGCTCTGTGTAGAAATGGCCTCACGCTTTACACTGAAGAAGCTGTAAAAGCCCTCGGGGTCCAGAAGCAGTGCTTGAACCAAAGTGAATGAGAAGGCTTCATGATGGCCAGAGGCTCTGACTCAGGGAGGGGAGGGCGTGGTGAGGTCCCTGCAGTGACCCGAAGGCCCACTGCATGCAGCTTCAGGTGGCCCAGAGAGGAAAAGGCAGAGGCCTGTCCCAGAGGTGTTCACAGACCACACACGAATGGGCCAACCTGACAGACAGAGACAGTCATGATCTGCTCCCATGGGTGCTGAGTGGAGGAACAGGGACAGAGATGCAAGTCAGCTGGGGAACTAGTTAACAACAGAGAAACTTTCACTGATGCTATAAGGCTGTATCAGTTGCACAGGTTTAGCTGAAGTGACAGAAATCCCTCCCAAGAGTGCAAAGGCATCTCACCTGGAATGTTTGATGATGATGTGAGAGGCAGGAGGTCCAGAGGTGATCTGGTGGCTCACAACGTCATCAGTGATTCAGGTGCCGCCTGCCTCTCTGACTCTGCCGTTAACAGGATATTGGTGTCACTCCCTGAAGGTTGCAGCGTGACTGCCTCCACTGCAACCATCACATCTGCACAGATAGCACTCAAGCTGGAAGCAAGGGGCACCTTCTAGAACCTTGCCCACCTCATTGCAGGAAGGAGAATCCCTCACAGAAGCCCCCAAAGACTACCTCTAATAACTCATTGGCCTCCTTGGCCTTCAGGGCCCGCCCACCCAGCCTCTCCCCCAGGGGTTCCTGTAGCCCCCATCGGCCTCATCAATGAAGGTAAGTGAAGGCAGGCGCATGCTTGGCGCTTCTTGGGCACTGCCACTTACTCCTGCCAAGTGACCCTAGAATGTCACTCAATCTCTATGAGCCTCAGTTTCCTCATCTGTGGAGCAGGGATGATAACAACCCCCAGGGATGCTGTAAGGAGACTAGGCTTCTCTTGCCACCTGCCTGAGGTGCAATTTGAGAATGAAGGCTCCCTGCCACGAGATTGTGGGGAGGCTGCTCTGGGCAGACCTGCAGTGCAGGAGGGAAAGGAAGGAGAGGTGGTTCTGTAGTAAATGATGTATCCCCAAGTGCCAAAGCCCAGCACAGGGCCTGACATCCAGCAGGCTGCAGGAGGTGGGGGGACGTTTGTTACATGAGCCCATGTGGAGCTGGCCACGACCTCACACACGACAAGCAGCACATAGCAGTCATCTGTTAAATTGAGGATGGCCATGTTTGTATGTGAACCTCAAGGCATATCATCATGGTCTGAGGGCAGAAGGAGTCATAAGTGATGCAGGGAGAAGGGGCAGAGGACGGCTGGGCAGAATTCTGGCAAGGGTGACACCTATACATGCACGCTTGGCCATGGCATCAGTGTGGGTGAGGGTAGAAGGTGGCGGGGAGCATACTGGAGCCCTCTGGTTCCTCTGTCAAAGAGGGTGAAAACCAGGAATAGGATAACTTTCCAAACTGGCATGAGCAGATGCAAGGTAAGATGCAGTCTCATACCTGGTACACCAACATGCTGAGTCAGGATGAGGCCTCACATGTGTGCATGCTTTGGCCATACAGGCCTTATTTGGAGTTGCCCCAGACACACCTGGAGACAAGGACTCTGCCCCAGGTTGTTTATTTGGGAGGTGAATGCAATGGGGGAAGGGAATTGAGAAAGGGAAGAGAAGGCAGCTATTCATGGCTATCAAGCCACCCACCATCCAGAAGCCCACCACTGTGGAAAACAGTACCCCAGGCCACTGGAAGCCCTGTGCAGAGCTCTCCCAGCCAAGGGCCAAGGCCGCCGGGATACTGGCTGATGTGACCCGGGACCACCATCTCCATACCTCATCCTACTGGCCAAGTGACTGAGGGGTCTCCAGCAGCAAGGAGATGCCGGCAGTTACAAGTCGGGCCAGCATGTACTGAGGAGCCCAGGGCAGGGGACTCTAGCGGCCAGTACTCTCTGGATTAAGCAAAAGCCTCCTGCTGTCCTGATGACAGCACAATGGATAACTAACCCTTCACGTGCCTTTCAGAAAGTGACGCATGTGAGGAACCATTTTTGTCATTCTTGTTTTGATTCTGTGGTGGATCTTGCAGCCTGAGTCATGAAACAAGAATGCCAATCCTCTCCTTCCAGGCCTGGCTGTACATGAGCTCGCCTCTGGAAAAAACCGAAATTTACACTTCTCAGACACCCTTACAGCTGGGGATCTGTGGGTGGTGTCAGCTGCTCTGGATGGATGCCTGCCCAAGGTGTGCAAGGTGGAAGTGAGTGACACAGATTAGTGGAGAGAGGGGGCGCCTGGCTGGCAGGGAGCAGAGAGGTTGGGCAGAGAGGGCGCCTGCTTGGGTGTGAGCATCACAGGGGGTGGTGTTTCCATGGCAACAGTCTCAGGCAGGGTTAGCTGACTGTCTAGGCCATGTTGTCCCTGGTCACGGTGTATCAGAATCTATTCCCCTGGTAGTTCTGGAATCTCAATCCAAACACCCAGGAATAAATTTCATTCTGCTCAAACCAGAAAGAGTGTATTGTGGTGTCTGCAGCTAATCACTGCGATTGCTACACATTCAGATTCTGAAATCACCTCTGTTTTTTGTCGTGTGGAAGAAATACAGAAACACTTAAGTAAAACAAGTGCAAACCATCTGCAATCCCACCATCTAGAGGTAAGGACTATAATTTTTTTGCAGGTTTATCTCCAGGCTTTGTTTTCTTATCCTTTTGATACAGTCGAAAAACACTTTGTACTATTCTAGGCCAGCTTTGCTCACTTAATGTTGATTAGACATGTGTCCCCATGTCCCTGCTCCTGAGGCTTTTAGCAACCTGGACCAATTCCGAGTCCTCTCCATTGACTGTTTTGTTTAACCTCTTGACTGAGGCCGAACTGACCTACGCAAAAATGTACGTATTTATACAGGTGTAAAAAACCTGATGACATATGAGATAAGTACCATCTGTAAAACCATCACGATTGTCTAAACCATAAACACATCCATCATTTCCAAGTCTCTTCCACCCTCTTTATTTACTATTATTTTTTTTCTGATAAGAATACTTAGCCTGAAGTCTACCCATTCAGAAAAGCTTTACCTGTTTAAAATGGCAGTATTAACGATAGGCACAGTGCCATGGAAATCTCTAAGACTTCCTCATCTTGTCTAGCTGAAACTCTGCGCCCTTTGACTATCAAACCTCCCCATTTCCTCATCTCCTTATCCCCTGGAAACACCATTCTACTCTCTTTTATATCTGACTATTTTAGCTTCCCCATCGAAGTGGTATTATGTAGTGTCTGTCCTGTGTCTGACTTCTCTCATTCAGCATAATGTCCTCTGGGTTCATCCCTGTTGCTGCAAATGGCAGGATTTCCTTTTCAAAGGCTCACTAATATCCCATTGAGCTGATATATCACATGGTCTTTCTCCATCCATCAGTTGATACACATTTAGGTTGCTTCTCTGTCATGGCTACTGTAAACAATGCTTCAGTGAATATGGGGATACAGGTCACTCTTTGAGATGCTGATTTCAATCCCTTTCGTACCAAGAGGTGGGGTTGCTGAATCGTATGGTCACTCTACTTCTAATGCTTTATCTGGCTTTCCTGTCAGGGTAATGTTGGCTTCAAAAATGAGAAGATGTGGTATATATATACAATGGAGTACTATATGGCAATGAGGAAGAATGAAATATGGCCATTTGTAGCAAAGTGGATGGACCTTGAGGGTGTCATGCTAAGCGAAATAAGTCAGGCAGAGTAGGATAGATACCATATGTTTTCATTCATAGGTCTAACAGGAGAGACCTGGCAGGGGACCATGGGGAGAAGTAGGGGAAAAAGAGCGGGGAAGAGTGAGGGACACAGATCAAGGGAGACTACTGAATACTGAAGACCAACCATGGACTGAAAGGGGAGTGGGTGATGGTCATGGTGGGGGGCACTTGTGGGGAAAAGCACTGGGTGTTATATGGAAACCAATTTGACAATAAACTATTATTAAAAAAATGAGTTCAGAAGTATTGTGCTTCTTCCTGTAGGTTTTAGAAGCATTTGATGATTGCTATAAATTCCTTGGATGTTTGGTAGAATTCACCTGTGAAGACACCTGGTCCCTATTCCCTTTGTTGGGAGGTGTTTGGTTACTGATTCAGTATTCTTTTTATTACTAGTCTGTTCAAACTTTCTTTCTTCCGAATTTTGCCTTGGTAGGTTGTATGCTTCTAGGCATTTATTCTATTCTAGGTTGTCCAATATATTGGCATATGATTGTTGGTAGTTTTTCTTTTATTTCTATGACATGTTGTGATGTCTTCTCTTTCATTTACAACTTTCTTTAAGTCCTCTCTCTTTTTTCTTAGTCTTCCTAATGTTTGTCAATTTTGTTTCTCTTTTCAAAACACCAAACCCTTAGTTTCACCTATTTTTCCTACTATTTTTCTATTTTCTATTTCATTTATTTCTACTCTGATCTTTTTCTTTCCTTAAGCAAACTCTGGCCTGTGTCTGTTCTTTTTCTAGCACCTTGAGGTATAAAGCTAAATTGTTTATTTGAGATTTTTCTTTTTTAATGGAGGTATTTCTTGGTACCTCTTAATATTGTTTTTGCAAAGCTTTGGTACACTATATTTTCATTTTCATGTGCCTTGAAATATTTTCTAATTTCCCTTTTAGGTTCTTCTTTGATTCAATGGTTGTTCAAAGACATGTTGTTTAATTTCCATGCATCTGTGAATTTTCCCATTTTCTTCTGGTACTAATTTCTGGTTTTATTCCACTGTGGTCAGAAAAGATACCTGGGATGATTTACGTCTTGTTAAAACTGTTAAGCCTGGTTTTGTGACCTATGATGTGTTTTATCCTCAAGAATGTTCTGTATGTGCTTGAGAAAAATGTTAGTCTACAATCGGGTGTTCTGTATATGTGTTAGGTCCATTTGGTTTATAGTGTTGTCCAAATCTGCAATTCACTTAACTGATTTTCTGTTTGGATTTTCTGGCCACTATTGAAAGCTGGGCCTTGAAGTCTCCTACTATTATTATTATTATTATATGCCTATCTATTTCTCCCTTCAGATCTGTCAATATTTGCTTTATATGTTTAATAACCGTTATGTGCATAAATATTTATAATTGTTTTATCTTTCTGTTGAACTAAAGCTGTTATCATTACATAATTATCTTCTTTATCTCTTATGGTTCTTTTTGTTTTTAATGTTTATTTTTGAGAAAGAGAGAGTGAGTGGGGGAGGAGTGGAGAGAGAGAGGGAGACACAGAATCCAAAGCAGGTTCCAGGCTTTGAGCTGTCAGTACAGAGCCTGATGTGAGGCTTGAACTCACAAACCGTAAGATTATGACCTGAGCTGAAGTCGGAAGCTCAACCCACTGAGCCAACCAGGCACCCCTATCTCTTACAGTTCTTGACTTGAAGTCTATTTAACACATAGAAGTATAACCACCCCTACTTTCTTTTCATCACCATTTGCTAGGAGTGTCTTTTAATTAGCCCTTCACTTTCAGCCTTGTGTGTCCATAAAGCTGAAGTCTCATGTACTTAATACATAGTTGGAGCCTGCTGTTTTAACCATTCAGTCTTTCTGTGCCTTTCGATTACTGAGTTGAATCCATTTACACTTAGTTATTGACAGGTAAGGACTTACTCTTGACATTTACTCATTATTTTCTGTTTCTTTTGTATTTTATTCCTCTCTTACTTTTTCACTGTCTTCCTTTATGATTTGATGATTTTTTGATACTATACACTTTGATTCCTTTCTTTTTCTTTTGCGTATCTCCTTTACGTACTTGCTTTGTGGTTACATGAGGCTTATTCACAACATCTGATATTTTTATAGTCCATTTTAAGCTGATAACAAGTTGATTTCTATCACATACAAAAAATCTACACTTTTACTGTCCTCCATACACACTGAATGTTATTGATGTCACAGTTTGCATATTTTATATTGTGCACCCATTAACACATTCTTTTAGGTTTAGTTATCCTTAATAATTTTTTTTAACTTTTATACTTGGGTTAAGAGTGATTTATGTACAATCATTACAGTATTGCATTGTTCATTATTTGTCTTTACATTCACCCTCACCAGTAAGATTTATGCTTTCAGAATCTTCGTGTTACTGTTTAGTGTCCTTTCATTTCAACTTGACAAACTCCCCTTCGTGGTTAAGACAAGTCTAGCGATGGGTGCCTGGGTGGCTCAGCTGGTTGAGCATCCAATTTCAGCTCAGGTTATGATCTCATGGTTTGTAAGGTCAAGCCCTGCACTGGGTTTTTTTGCTGACAGCTTGGAGCCTAGAGACTGCTTCAGATTCTGTGTCTCATTTCTCTCTGAGCCTCCACTGCCAAACCATGTCTCTGTTTCCCTCTCAAAAATAAACAAACATTAAAAAAAAAAAAAGGTGTGTTGATAACAAACTTCCTTAATTTTTGTTTGTCTGGGAAAGTTTTGATCTCTCCTTCATTTTTACTTTTTTAAGTTTATTTATTTATTTTGAGGCACGGGGCAAAGAGAGAGGGGGAGAGGAAATCTCAAGCAGGCTCCACTTTGTCAGTGCAAACCCCAGCAAAAGGCTCGAACTCACAAATTATGAGATCATGACCTGAGTGAAAACCAAGAGTCAGAAGCTTAACCAACTGAGCCACCCAGGTGGTTTCCTTCATTTCTAAACGACAATTTTGTCAGACAGAGTATTCTTGGTTGGGAAATTCTTTTTCTTCAGCATTTTGAATATACCATTCCAGTCTCGCTAGCCTTCAAGGTTTGTGCTAACAATTCTGCTGATCATCTTAATCGAGTTCTCTTGTATCTGATGAGTTACTCTTCTCTTGCAGTTTTCAAACTTTTTGACTTCTGATAATTTTCGTGTGCCTCAGCAGAGAGCTTCCTAGATTCAATCTATTTTGTTTCTTTTGGGCTTCATGAACCTGGATGAATCTCCCTAGATTTGGGGAGTTTTCAGCCATTACTTCTTTAAAAAAGCTTTCTGCTCCCTTCTCTTCCTCTTCTCCTTCTGGAGGGCCCACTATTTTATATTGGTTTTCTCAATGGTGCTGCATAAATCCTGTACATTTTCTTAACTCTTATTTTTGCTCCTCTGAGGAGACAGTTTCAAATATCCTGTCTTCAAGTTCACGGATTCTTGCTTCTGCTTGATCAAGTCTGCTACTGAAGCTCTCTACTGACTTTTTCAATCCGGGCATTGTATGCTTTAGCTCCAGAATTGGTTTTCGTTCTTTTTTATGGTTTCTCTTTGTTGAACTTCTCATTTTGATCAGATTCTTTTTCCACTTTCGTTGTCTGTCTTCTCTCACAGTTCAATGAGATTCTGAAAATGACAATTTATATTTCTTTGTAAGGATTCATAATCTAAAATTTATAGATCTCCATTTCCTTGGGGTTAGTTAATGGAGTCTTGTTTTGTTCCTTTGGTGATGTCATGTTTCCCTGATTCTTCATGATATTCTTAGCCTGTGTTGGTGTTTGCACATATGAAGAAGTAGTCACCTCTTTCAGGATTTATGGACTGGATTTGGAAGGAAAAGACCTTCATCAGACAGCCTGACTAAATATTCTGGAGATTTCTCAAACCTTTTCTATGGACCACTCCACTCCCAACCCCTCCTGGGGAGGTAATCTTAGGATTGTGTGCCTTCTCTAAATCCCATGGAGCCATGCCAGGTGCTGAGAGGTACCTGTTCCTTTTCCCTAGGGCACTGCCCTAATATGCCAGGGCATTTTAGGGCCTAATATGCCCTAAAATGCAGGTCCCACTTTCTCCCCTCGCTCCTATAAGGTATGCCTTAGGATTCTGTGCCCTCTCTCTTGTAGCCACGTTGAGTGCCAAGAGTTAGCCACCCCCTTTCCATAGGGTAGTGCACCAATATGCCAGGACAATGGGTAGAAGTCCCACATCTGTCCCTCCCTCCTGAGGGGGCAGTTTCTGACCTGTGAACCTTCTCCTGAGTCCATTGCTGAGATCCTCCCCGGCTGCTGAGATCTGTGTGCCATACATGGGAATGTATGGAGCCCCATTGGTGCAGGGCTGTAGTTTGGGAATATATGTGCCAGTTGCTCCAAGCCTCTGCCCTTTTACTTTCCTCCTAGCTGGTCTCTGATGATCCAGGCCATACCGATTTCCTCAGTGCTCTAATGTGCCAAGATAAGCAGGGCTTTCGGGCATTGCCCCAAAGGTCAGGAAGCTGGACCCTCTCTTGTTCCTTCTCCTACAGGAGAAGTCATGGACTTGGGGGAATCTCTCTTGGCTCTGAGTTTTGTTGGTCTGGGCTAGGGATGATGCAAGCAGAGTGCAACTGCTCCTTTGATCCTTTGCAACATGGCTGATGTTGGGTTTTGTGGTCCATTGGGGTGCTGAGACCTTCAACTGAACTTGAGAGTTCTCACCAAGGTATCTTGTCTATAGGTGATTGCCAAGCCAGTGTTTCTGTGGGACAAGACACGCTGGGACATCCTCTTTAGCCACCTTGCTGATGTCACTTCCCTTCTCTATCCACTATTCTCACACTACCCTAAGAACAAAAGACACACTCTGCCCAGAGCCTGTAAGGCCAGAAGAGTCTGTGACTGCAGACGCCTCAGCATCCAGCTTCCTCCTCCAGCTTCCTCAGCATCCAGTTTCCTCCTGGCTCACTCTGCCCCAGCCACACATCTCCCATGACATCTCTCAAACAGCCACACTCCCCAACTCCAGCACCCTGGTAATTCCTGTTCCTTCTGCCTGGATGATCTTTCCCTACTTGCTGTTTTGCTGGCTCCCTCTCATCTTTTGGATTCCACTCTACATGGCAGCTCCTAGGACAAGCTTTCCCTGTGTGCCCCCACTTAAACAGTCCTCCCCAACCTACCCAGGATTCTCTACCACATTACCCCATTCTTCCTTGGTTGTACTTGTCACAGTCTGGAATTGCCTCCTTTGTCCACTTGCTTAGTGTGTGTCTTCCTGAGTAGAATGTCAGCTCCTTGAGACCAGGCACTGTGTCTCTCTGATGTATCACTATATTCCCTGCTCATTCCCTGAAAATCTCTTTTAAAGCAACATTTCAAAAGGTAACATAACAGTCAATGTTCAGTGTGTCATACCTGACTTTGCCCTTTCCTATTTGTGAATATGTAGTCGTTTTTGAGTATAAACAATACTGCGACTGACATCTCTGTGCATACTATTCTTTGTCCCTGCTTCTGTGATTCTGCTAAGCAACAGTCTCAGATGTAGAAATAGTGGCTCCATCAAATGGCTGTTTTTAAGGCTCCTTCATACACATGACCACACTGTATTCTAGAATATCTGAATTAATGACCTAACATAGGTCCCACCAGCCCTGAATGTGAGGGCTAAGGGAAGAGAGGTGAGTCTTTAGCAGTGCACATGAATACACTTAGGGATCTGATTCAAATTCAAATTCTGATGGAGGAGGTCTGGAGCAGGACTCAAGATGCTATGTTTCTGGGACACCTGGGTTGCTCGGTCGGTTAGCATCCAACTCTTGATTTCAGCTCAGGACATGATCTCACGACTGTGACATCAAGCCCTGTGACAGGCTCTATGCTCAGCATGGAGTCTGCTTTAAGATTTTTCTCTCTCCCTCTCCCTCTGCCCCTGTCCCTCTCACACTCAATCTCTCTCTCTCTCTCTTAAAAAAAAAGATGCCTTATTTCTAACAAACTCCAAGGAGAATCCCTCCAGAATTCTCATCCTCATGACCTCCTGCATGCTGTTTCCTATCAGTGTCCAGGTTCCCTACTGATACAGCCTCTGGGCACCTTTGCCATTGCACTTCCCCGAGCCCCTGCGGCAGCAGCCCCAGCCAGAAAGCCTATGCTTCTTACCAACTCTTCCTGTCTTCATTTGGTTCTGAATTCCAAGCTCCATGACAACTGGTGTTATGTATGGTTCATAGGGGCTTTGCCTTGTGTTTTCTACCCATTGTGGAGTGAACTTATCCCTTCAGTCCCAGGCTGCTCCACTGTCCTGGACGAGACCGTAGACGTCTGTGACTATTCTTCCTGCCTGCCCTCTGTGTCCTCATCTTGTTCCAATAATACACCTTTTGTCCTCTGAAGACCTTGCCCCGTCAGCTTCTCCTAGTCAATGTAATTTGGGGGATGTTAACTCTCTACAGAATCAAAACATGAGCACATAACCTAGATCTGGCCAATCAGTGGACTTTGTGCCCTTTGTTTCAGCCACTGAAGCAAGACTGGATGCATGACCTGGGCCCAGCAGGCCCATGCCAGGACTTGCAATTGAACTCTTGTGAATGAGAGGCTTTCTTCCCTTGGGGAGCTGTTGGGACTATTACCTGCAACAAACTGATTAGACAGTGAGGCCAATATGCAAAGCAGAGAGTGAAGGTAACTCCTGAGGACATGATGGGGGTGCCTGGGTCACCCTGGCCCTGATACTCATTTGACGTGGACGTGAGTGGACCACGATGCAGCTAGGACTGAAGCCAGCAAAGCAACACACTAGCTTGAGCACTGATGTCTGTGCATGTCAGTGTGTTCAGCATAAACTATGGAGGGAAGAGAACTCCAGAAAGAGGAGCCCCAAGAGTGTGCATGCACTCACACAGAAGAGTGCAGATCATGGTAGGGGGGGTGGGGGGTAGGACTCCCAGTCCACAGAAAGAAAAGTCTGCTCCAGTAGAATAGGCGGCTTTACCACATGACTGGCAACTTTGTAGCTATGCAACCATCAGTCAGCTACAGAGTAGCTTCACTGGTGCAGGAATCAAAACAGCATTTTAATGGCGGGCAGCTGCCTGTTCTGAGTTTGTCTCTCCTCAAGGAGGAAAGCTTCATTGTTGCTGCCCTCTCTTTCCTCTGGGTGAATTGGCCTTCTAATGTGTTGATCAGGTGGCCACGCCAAGGTCACACAGGTTACTGAGGCACAGCAGTCTTGCAGACAAAGGTCTTCCTGCTACAACCCTGTGGTTTGATGCCCCTCCAGAGACAGGTTTCCTCTGGAGCCATGGAGGCTGAAGCCACAGGGCCCTCACTTGGGTGTCTCCTTCTTAGATCTGACACAGAATTCCGGGTTCCTTTTCTTAAAGAGAGACACCCACCCACAAATACGTAAATTCCACCCTCCAGGCCTACAAGGCATGGAGCAGTCCCAATTCCCAGCCACACCCCAGGCTGTTTCCCGCTGGCTTCTCTCCCAAAACCCTCCAAGTGTGGTCACAGATTTGAAATAGCTTAGCTACTCAAAGCCTCCCCTTCCACAACAGTCCCTGCTCATCCTTATTTGTAGTTTCCTCCCCATTACTGGTGATTTAGACGCTTGTTATGCAAATGACATCTATTGGGGCCCATTCTGTGAAATGCTTACAGGACTCTTTTAAGGTCTTCTTCATTTTAAAAATAAACCCAAATCCTCCTGCTTCTCCCTGGGCCAGTGCAGGGGTCCCAGCATGGGGAAAGGGAGAAGCCCCCCAGCCACCCACTCAATGGTTCACAAGAGCACCCCCCACTCCTTGGCCATCTCAGGGCCCTCACTCAGGTGTCTTCTAATCTGTCAGGGCCAGACAAGGGCTGATGTCACACTTGCCTGCTCCACTGCATGGCCCTGACTCGGTTACCACCCAGACATCCCCTTCCTGCCCCTCTAGCCTTCTCAGACTTTCAGGGGCATCCCAGACTGAAGGGACACACCTGGTCCTCCCCACCCAGGCACTCAGGAGACCCCAGGCTTGACAGTGCTAGACCAGGGCCTGGGGCCTGCTCTCGGGGCTGGCACCCTGCCCAGGACCACCTTGGGGCTTCTCACCTTCCTCCCTAGGTTGGGATCCTCAGCACCCATGCACCCACTACAAAAGGGGACCCCCACTTCTCCTGAAGTCACATGACTGATGTTCATCATGTTGCAAAACTGCTTGAAAAGCAATCGTTCTAGTAATAATAATTTTTATTTTATTTTATCATTATTACTGTTATTATGCCTCTTACAGTCACTCAGCGAGTACCACAGACCAGGTAGCATTCCAGTCACTATACACACACTGACTCATTGAGGCCTCAAGAAGTCCCAGGAGGCAGGGGGTACCCTGACTCCATTTAACATTATTGCTCTCTGGGGCTTCTCTGTTTTAATTGCAGAAGGAACACATGCTCACTGGAGCAAACCAAATTGTCCAGGGGTGTGTAAGAGCATGTTCACAGTGTCCCTTGTGCCACCGCCCTCTCCCTTCTATCCCCGTCTACAGCACTCTCCTGGCCTAGCTAAGGACAGTGGCTTCAGGGACAGGGTCCTTGCATATGAACCAATGTGTGCAAGAGCATATTGGGAGGCTCTCTTAGAATCATCCTCTCCATGCTACGGAGGAGGAAAATGCAGCTCAGAGAGGTTGAGTGATTCCCCCAAGGTCACACAGCAGGCAAGTGGAGGAACTGACACTTAACCTGACTTCCAAATTTAATAGGAAAGTCTGTGACCTTATCCACCAGCCAGTATTGCCTTCAAAAGTCTTATCGGCTTCCAAGAAAACGGGTGCTCATGATCATAATGATAGGAGACAGCAGTGCTCATTGACTACTGATCGCAGTACTGTTTGGGGTATGTTATATACTCGTCTAGACTTCTCCAAAGCCCATTACTTGCACAGCCTCTCTCTCCCATTTCACAGAGAAGGGACCTGAGGCATCATGAGCACAAGCCACTGCCCCAGGTCACACAGCTATGAGCAGTGACAGGACAGGATTCAGACACAAAGTCCCCAACTATAACATCAGCCCAGGAAGAGGACGGGATGGGAAAGGGCAGGGTTTGGCAGCATGGCCACTGTCCTCATCTTCAACTCAGGTGGACGGATGAGAGCGCCTCAACCTGACCACCTCAGTGCCTTTGCATAGGGAGTTCCTCCCTGTTACCCTTTGCTTGACCTAAAGAATGCTCATTACCAATCGAGCTCCCAGTGTACTTAGCAACGAGTCCCTGGAGCCCCTGGGTAAATTCCAGTGCTGGCCACTGCAGCAGTGGTGCCCAGCAGACGTGGGATAAACGTGTGTTCAGTGAGCAGTGCTCCATGAATGATGTGTTCCCTTAGGAGGAAGGCTGCGCCAGGTTGAGGGGACGCTGTGTGTGTGAAGGAACGGGGGGGGGGGGGGGGGGGGGGGGGGGGGGGGGGGGGGGGGGGGGGGGGGGGGGGGGGGGGGGGGGGGGGGGGGGGGGGGGGGGGGGGGGGGGGGGGGGGGGGGGGGGGGGGGGGGGGGAGCAGGTATGCTGGTGGCTGGCATCTACGGCCCTTATTAAAAATCTCCAAAGAGATTTGTGCCTGGGTGGTGCAGTCAGTTAAGCGTCTGACTCATGATCTTGTCCCAGTCATGATCTCACAGTTTGTGAGTTCACGCCCCGTATCAGACTCTGTGCAGAGGGTACAGAGCCTGCTTGGGATTCTGTCTCTCCATCCCCCTCTCTCTCTCTGCCCCTCCTCTGTTCCTGCTCTGTCCCTCAAACTAAATAAACTTTTTAAAAATTTTTTAAAAACTTAAAAAATCTCCAGGCAGTTTCCATCTCCCCGTTAGCAGAGAGGGTGCCTTCTCTGCTGTGAATCAGGACACCACCAGCAGACAAGGCCCTTCCACGTCCCACCACCACCAGGCCGTGGCAGAGGTGGCCGCAGACAGCAGCGTGGTTCCCTGGGCGGCCGTCTTGCTGCTCAAGCAGAAAGGAGCCCAGAGGTTTCCTTCTGCAAATGGTTAACTGTACAAGGGCCTCTATACAAGGGAACAGTCGATGCAGCCGGGGTCACGTGGGAGGCAGCGAGCCGGAACCTCAGAGCCCTAGAACCTCAGAACCTTAGAAAAGTCCAGTCGAAGCCACCTGCCTGCTTTCAATGCTTCTGTTGTCTCCTTGCTGAGAATTAGAAACACTTTTAGACAAGAAGACTTTTCAGAAAGGGAGGATTGAGAATAAGAAGTACAACTCTGACTGGTGTGAGGTGGTATCTCAGTGTGGTTTTGATTTGAATTTCCCTGATGATGTTTGCATTCATAGGTCTAACAGGA
>NC_043711.1:57597410-57601196 GCF_006229205.1 Suricata suricatta
GTGGCACTCTGTCCTCACACGGTAACTCTGCAGGGTGGGACTGCCACTGTCCCTTTGGCACAGAGGAGCCGTGACCTGCTGGAGTCACACCACAGGTGTGCAGTGGCACTGGCTCCGCATGCGGGTGCTCTGCTCTGAGGCCACTGGACAGGAAGGACAGCGTGCTCTGTGTCTCTGGGACATTACTCAGCATGCCAGACCTCGGTCTCCCCATCTGAGACCTGGGAGTGACAAATGAACCTCTCTCAGGTTCTCTCTGACCCCAAAGCCTCCCTGTGATTTTTCAGGCCGCCGGTAGGCAGAGAACATCCTTGGAGAAAGCCTCACAGGCATTTTCAGAAGAAGGGGGTTAAAAAAAAACACACCTCTCCAACCATTTCCTTGAAAGGTCAGTTTTAACCTAATGGCTGGCACTTTGATATTCTTCCCCTAAGAAGAGTCTGGAAAGAATTATCTAGTGTTGAAAAATTTGGGAACCTTCTCAGGACTTTAGGATTCAACTTCCATTTCAATTCTAAATCGATCAGTCACCTTGAAACAAAATCCAACACTCTTTGACTGGGCACCTTGTGGGGAATTTCTGATGTGCTTCACCCCCACTGTTGTGTGTGAGGAAGAGGGGCAGACACATTGGCTCCATGTCCCCAGCCGCTGGCACAGTGGAGCTGCTGACACTTGCTCCTCCGAGAGACCCAACCCCGGGACAGAGGCAGGCCCCAGGGTGCTTTGGGCCCTCCCAGCCTCCTGGCCCCATAGCCCCTCCTCCCGGCCCTGGTGTCTTCAGGCTCTTACTCCTGAAGCAAACCCCAAACAAGTACCCCATGCCCCAAGATGGGGCCTGCATAGCAGGCTGTCCCTCCCGGCGGAGCCACGTGGGACCCTCTGATGTCCTGACACGCCAGGAAGCAAGGGGAGAACTAAGTCAAAGCAAAGGAGACCTGAAAACCCAGAGCAACCTTCCTGCGTGAAAGGTTGAAACTACATACATTTATTTTTAAATGCATCGCTGAGTTACCACAAAATTAAGGAAATTCTTGAAGCAAAACCAAATCAACTGATGAATAGATAAAACAAAAAAGATGGTCCATCCATACAATGGAGTATTATTTGGCCACAAAAAGGAAAGAAGCGCTGACATGCTACAGTGTGGGTGAGCCTCGAAAGCACTGTGCTGAGTGAACGGAGCCAGAAACAAAGGACCACATGTTGCAGGATCCCATTGAAATTGCACACGCAACCTGGGCACCTGGGGGGCTCAGTCAGTTCAGCATCCGACTTCGGCTCAGGGCATGATCACGAGATCTGTGGGTTCAAGCCCTGTGTGCGGCTCTGTGGTGACAGTTCAGAGCCTGGAGCCTGCTTCAGACTCTGTGTCTCCTCTCTCTGTCCCTCCCCTGCCCAGGTTCTGTTTTCTCTCCATCTCTCAAAACTGAATAAACATCAAAAAAACTTTTTTTAATTTTCTTTTTAACATTTATTTATATTTGGGAGATAGAGAGTCAGAGCATGAGCAGGGCAGGGGCAGAGAGAGAGGGAGACACAGAATCTGAAGCAGTCTCCAGGCTCTGAGCTGTCACCCCAGAGCCCAACACGGGGCTCAAACTCACCAGCTGTGAGATGGTAATCTGAGCCGAAGTCAGCCGCTTAACTGACTGAGCCACCCAGGCGCCCAAAAAACATTTTTTTAAAATTACATACTCAGAACAGGCCAATCTATAGCCATAAAAAGTAGATTAGTGGTGCTTGGGTCGGGGGAAAGGCGCAGTGGAGAGTGACTGCTACTGGGTGTGGAGTTTCTTCGGGGGGTGATGACAACCTTCTAGAATTAGGTAGCATGGGATATGCCTGCACAAACTCTGCAAATACAAGGGAAACCACGAAATCATACACTTAATTTTTTCTTAATGTTTCCTTATTTTTGAGAGAGAGACAGAGACAAAGAGAGACAGCGTGAGAGGAGGAGGAGCAGAGAGAGAGGGGGACACAGAATCTGAGGCAGGCTCCAAGCTCCGAGCTGTCACCACAGAGCCCCACAGGGGGCTCGAACCCATGAACCGCGAGATCATGACCTGAGCCAAAGTCATAAACTTAAGTGACTGAGCCACCCAGGAGCTCTTGTACACTTTTTTTTTTTTACATTTATTTATTTATTTTGCGAAAGAGTGAGTACAAGAGCAGAGGAGGGAGAGAGCGAGGGGGAAAGAATCACAAACAGGTTCCATGCTGTCAACACAGAGCCTGATGTGGGCTCGATCCCACAAACTGTGGTATTATGACCTGAGCAGAGGTCAAGAGTCAGACTCCCAACCAACTGAGCCACCCAGGAGACCTGAAATGGTACACTTTAAGTGGATGCATTTGATGGTTTGTGAATCGTATCTCAATAAGGCTGTGAAAGCAACAGGATGGAATCTTTGCCCCCTGCCCCGGCCCAGGGTGCTGGAATGGGAGGGCCCGCTCAGCTGAGACCCTGAGTGTAGAGGTGCAGGGGTGCAAGGCGAGCCAGCAGCAAGAGGACGCCTTTGCTGTCTCCATCTAGGTGCTGATCACAGGGACAGACAAAAGCGTCCCCTCAGAGTTCGTACTGGCAGACGTGAGACAGGCCGGGAGCTGTGCGAAGCAGGGCCAGGAGGAACACCAGACGTGGGGCCCTTCCGCCCAGGAACCCGAGGACGTGGGACATGGACAGTTTCATCTCTGAGGACAGGAACCCTGAAATGCCGGAAGCAAGCCAGGCAGCTTGGGCTGCAGAACGAACCCCGGGGGCTCCTCTCCCCCACATACTCCCGCCCCCCTCAGGAAGCTGTTGAGGCCCCACAGTGAGTCCTGTGGCCCGTGGGTCAGGTGACAGGGGCGTCCATCTTGCTCCCAATCTTTGAGCAGAGAAAGACACCAAACCAGGCGGCGCCGGCCCTGCATGTGCCCTGCAGGTCCCCTGCCGGCCCTGCTGCTGGGGTGCACGACCAACCACACTGCCGGTCACGCTGTTGGTCACTGTAGGCCCCCAACCAACCTCACACCTGGCTGGGCGGCTGGCCACAGGGCCTCGAGTCCTGAGAAGGCCAGGGTCTCATCTGGCACAACCGTTCTGGGCAAAGCCAGCCAGCTGGTGCCAGAGGGGACAGACACAACCCTTACCACATGACACACGGTAGCCTGTGTCCTACAAGGGCTGGGGCTATGGGGAGAAAACCGCCCCCAAGTGATGGCAGGGCCTCCCTGGCACACCGAAATGTCTGTCCTGTGGCACACACGTCCCTGGGTAACGAGGCCCTGGGAGCTCACAGGCCATGCCAGAGATCTCTGAGATTCCCGAGTCTCTCTCTCATGCACACACCCACTTCTCACCTCTTCCTGTCGACAGGTACCTATGCCTACCGTGTGCCCCATGCGGGGCCGACAGCCCACCCGCTCTCTGCTCTTGGGGACCCTGCATCCTGGGCACCAAGGTCACCAGGCAGACAGACACACCAATGGGCCTGGCAGGCGCTGGGACGTGCCATGAAGTAAAGCAGGGAGGGCAGCAGGGAGGACCCTGAGGGTGTGCGCTGAGCCCTGAAGGACGCCTTTCAGAAGGCGGAGGTTACAGGAAAATCCAAGGGAGGGAGGTAAGTTACCATGTTGGGGCCAGAGGGACAGACCCTCGAGACGGACGTCTGCCATCCTGATGTGGCGCCTGGAAGATCCATCATCCCAGGGGGAGAACAAACGGCCAGCAAACACACGAGGGAGGGCCTGTCCCACCCGCGCAGCCATCGGAGTCACTTCCGTGAAGACATCGTGAGA
>NC_043711.1:57601296-57604780 GCF_006229205.1 Suricata suricatta
AAAACTTCCAAACTCTATCTATGAAGCCACTATTACCTTGTATCCAAAGCCAGACAAAGACCCCACTAAAAAGGGAGCTACAGACTAGTTTCCCAGAGGAACATGGATGCAAAAATTCTCAACCAGATACTAGCCAACTGGATCCAACAAAACGTTAAGGAATATTATTCACCACCACCAAGTGGAATTTATTTATACCTGGGATGCAGGGCTGGTTCAGTATCTGCAAAACAATCAATGTGATTCAGCACATCAATAAAAGAAAGGACAAGAACCACATGATCCTCTCAATTGAAGCAGAGAGAACATTTGAAAAATACACCATCTTTTCTTGATAAAAACCCATAAGAAAGAAGGGATAGAAGGATCATACCTCATGATCATAAAAGGCATATATGAAAGACTCTACCCTAATATCCATCTTCAATGGGGAAAACCTGAGAGCTTTCCCCCTAAGGTCAGGAAGAAGACAGATATGTGAACTCTCACCACTGTTCTTCGACATACTATTGGAACTCTTAGCCTCAGCATTCAGACAACACAAAGAAATACAAGGCATCCAAATCAGTCCAGAGGAGGTCAAACTTTCACTCTTAGTAGATGACATGATACTCTCTATGGAAAATCTAAAAGAGTCCACCAAAATCCTGCTAGAACTGATCCATGAATTCAGCAAAGTCACAGGATATAATATCAATTCATGGAAATTGTTTGCATTCCTATACACCAACAATGAAGCAACACAAAGAGATATCAAGGAATCAATTCCATTTACAACTGCACCAAAACCATAAAAATACATAGGAATAAATCTAACCAAAGAGGTGAAACATCTATACACTGAAAACAATAGAAAGCTCATGAAAGAAACTGAATAAAATACCAAAAAATTGACAAATATTCCATGTTACTGGATAGGAAGAACAAATATTCTTAACATGTCAATACTACTCAAAGCAATCTACAAATGCAGTGCAATTTCTATAAAAATAAAGCCAGCATTATTCACAGAGCTAGAAGAAACAATCCTAAAATGTGTATAAAACCAGTTAAGACCCCGAATAGCCAAAGCAATCTTGAAAAAGAAAACCAAAGCAGGAGGCATCAAAATCCCAGACTTCAAGTTATATTACAAAGCTGTAATCATCAAGACAGTATGCTGCTCGCACAAGAACAGACACTCAGATCAATGGAACAGAATAGAGAACCCAGAAATGGACCCACAAATGCTGTCCAATGAATCCTGGACAAAGCAGGAAAGAATGTTAAGAATATTCAATGAAATAAAGACAGTCTCTTCAACAAGTGCTGCTGGGGAAACTAGACAGCAACATGCAGAAAAATGAACCTGGGCCACGTTCTTCCACCCTACAAGAAGATAATATCAAAGTGGATGTAAGATCTAAATGTAAGGCAGGAAGCCATCAAAATCCTCTAGGAGGAAGCAGGAAAGAACTTCTTTGATCTTGGTCACAGCACCTTCTTAATCAACATGTCACCAAAGGCAAGGGAAACAAAAGCAAAAATGAACTATTGGGAACTCATCAAAATAAAAAACTTCTGCATACCAAGGAAATCGTCAGCAAAACTGAAAGGCAACAGATGCAATGGGAGAAGATATTTGCAAATGACAGATCAGATAAAGGGTTAGTATCCAAAAATCTATTAAAGAATTTTTCAAACTCAACAACCGAAAAAACAGATAATCCAGTGGGAAAATGGTCTAAAGACATGAATAGAGACTTCTCGAAAGAAGACACCCAGATGGCCAACCGACACTTGAAAAAATGCTCAACATAACTCATCATCAGGGAAATACAAATCAAAACCACAATGAGATACCACCTCACACATGTCACATGGGTGACTTTAACAATTCAGGTGACAACAGAAGTTGGCAAGGATGTGGAGAAAGAGGATCTCTTTTGCTCGGCTGGTGGGAATGCAAAACGAGGGAGCCCCACTAGAAAACACTAGGGAGGGTACTCAAAAAATGAAAAATAGAACTACCCTATGACTGAGCAATTGCACTGCTAGGTGTTTGTCCAAAGGATACAGGTGTGTTATTTCGAAGGGGCACATGCACCCCAATGTTTACAGTAGCACAATTGACAACAGCCCAAGTATGGAAAGAGCTCACATGTCCATCAATGGATGAATGGAAAAGAAGATGTGGTATATACACACAATGGAGTCTCACTCAGCAATCAAAAAAATGAAATCTTGCCATTCCAACTACTTGGATAGAACTGGAGGGTATTATGCTAAGTGAAATTACTCAGAGAAAGACAAATATGATAGGACTTCACTCTTCTGAGGACTTTAAGACACAAAACAGATGAGCACATGGGAAGGGAAGCAAAAATTATATAAAAACAGGGACGGGGAACAAAACATAAGAGACTCTTAAATACAGAAAACAGAGGGTTCCTGGAGGGGTTGTAGCAGGGAAGATGGGTTAAATGGCTAAGGGGCATTAAGCAATCAACTCCTGAAATCACTGTTGCTCTATATCCTAATGAACTTGGGTGGAAATTTAAAAAAATAATTAAATAAAAATTTTAAAAAAAGAAAAGAAAGTGAACTGCCAATAGCTATGTGCAATAACCTGGACAGAGCTCTGTTACTTTAACAGGAACAAAGAAAGAAAGGTCTGGAAGATGACATAGAGTAAAAGATCTTTAAAAGAACAAAGTCAAGAAGAGACAAACCAGGACTTCTGGCTCCTGCTCACATTGAAGAGTGCGAGAAAGGGCTCTCACCCTAAAAAGACAGTGATGGTGAGCTAGGTGCTATGTGAATCCACACTATGCCTCAACTCATCAGAGAACTCGGGCTGTAGGAAACCAATAAACTCAACATCCAAGAAAAGGTAGGGACATCCAAAAGGCAGCGGACGTTAGTCCTGGTGTACCTAAAGTGTTGGGAAACATATTAGTGGAAAACTTCCACAGTGAATGACGTTCACCACACCACAGAGCCAAGAAGCTCAAAAAGCTACCAGCAGATAAATAGAAAACAAAAAACCTTGACATGCAGTATTCCAACTTCCGGAAGACAAAGAATGACAAAGAAAAAATAACGGAGGCCATCAGAGTGAAAAACACAACACTGCTGTAAAAGCAGTAAATGTAGAGGACCAAAGATGAGAAACGGTGCAATCCAGAGAACAGCAGAGTGACAAGACTGTGAACCGAGGATCCACACTCCAGGGAAATATCATTACACATACACGTACAGAGTGACAAAGGGTCAATTCTCCAAGAAGACAGGACGGTCCTAAATGGGTGCTCACTTAACTGAGCTTCAAAGTGTAAGGATGCAGGTCTGAAACTGACTCCATGAAACAACAGAAGGGCACACATTGCCCAAGGCAAAAGGGACCACCCTTGTAACATTCTAAGGGCAGGTCTAAAGATGGAGGCTAAGACTAGTCACGCCCTACATGAGGGTCCTGGGCCCACTCTGTGATTGGTCAATACTC
>NC_043711.1:57604880-57609865 GCF_006229205.1 Suricata suricatta
GAGGTAGAGGGATAGGTAGGTAGACAGACGTGCATGTGGAACAGTCACCAACCAAGAACATATTCTGAGCCGTAAAACAAACCTTAACAAATCTAAAAGAATGAGCAGTTAAACAGTCCCTTCTGGATCACCCAGAGGTCAAAGAGTAAGAAATCACAAGGGAACCCCAAATACACTCTGAATTAAATAAAAATAAAAATGCAACATATCACAATTGGTGAGGCAGAGCTAAAGCAGTGCCTAGAAGGAAACTTATCACATGAGATCCTTATGTTAGAAAATAAGAAAAGGTCTTAAATCAAGCACATTAAATGCAAAGCAAGCAGAAAGAAGAATAAAAAGCAGGAATCAATGGAATCAAGAATGGAAAACTTCCTTTTGTGATGTACAGTACTGTTGAATCACTGTGTTGTGTGCCTGGAATGAATACAGTGGTGCCCGTCAACTGTACTTTAATTAAAAAAAAATGGAAAAACAATAGATAAAACCAGTGAATCCAAGTTGCAAACAAAATCAATGAAATTGAAAAACCTGTACACCAGGGGTCAGTACACTTTTCTATAAAGGGCAGATAGTAAATATTTTAGGCTTTTCTGGACACATATAGTCCCTATCACATGTTCTGCTTATGTTCCCTCCCCACCCCTCCCCTCTCTTTTCTTCTCTTCTCTTCTCTTCTCTTCTCTTCTCTTCTCTTCTCTTCTCTTCTCTTCTCTTCTCTTCTCTTTTCTTTTTCCTTAACTGTAACAAAGGGTCACAGGCTAGATTTAATCTGCAGGCTATAGTTAACTAACCCTGCTGCTGACACACAGACCAAGGGGGAAAAAAAAGAGAAAACAGAACTTTTAACTTAGGAACACTAGGCACAAGCCTACACTACTTAGATAACAGGACACATTCCTTAAAAAGACACGAACTGTCTAAATACATCCAAGAAGAAATACATAGCGTGAACAGTCCTATATCCTAATCTTCCTGAATTCTATCAATCATGTATAGGAGAAATAATACCAATTCTACACAAAATCTTCTAGCACATAAAGGGAGGAATCACTGCCCATCCCATGGTATGAGGCTAACATCTGCCCCAACACCCAAACCAAAGGCATTACCACAAGGAAAACTACAGACCAGTATCCCTCATGAACACAAGACACAAAAAGCCTTAATCAAATTCAGCAAGAAGTCTGGTTCAACATTTGAAAATTAATCGATAGAACTCATGCTGTTTACAACTCAAGGACAACGTAGGACTGTATCTATAGATGCAGAAACACGTGTTGATAAAATTCAATATTGATATGCGACAAAAACTCTCCACCAGCTAGGAATAGGACACTTCCTCAGCCTGAAAAAGGGCATCTGCAAAAATCTACAGCTCACATCCTCACATTCCCACTGCCACCAGCATCCCCAAGTGCTAAACCAGCACTTCCTCGGCCCTGGATCTTTCAGGAGAACTACCTTCTAGAATGTTCTGCCCCAGCTGGTTAAAAGGCTGGCACCCTCTCCTCCTTCAGGACTCAATTCAGAGAAGCCTTTCTGACCCTTGAGCTCCCCTGTCACACCCTGTCATACCCCACTTTACGTCATGCTCTTGTTTCTTTGGGTGCTTGTTTAGTCTGTGTCTTCTGCCCTGCATGTCAGCTCCAGGAGGACAAGAGGCCCTAGGCTTACTCACCACAGGGCCCAGCGCTGTGCCACTTCAGCAAATGTGGATTCTGAATGTGTAACATGTTCACAGCTACAACTGCAGCTTGATTTCTTCAACTGACAGGGAGATCATTACGCACTGGGAGAGAGCCCATCTCATGGGGCGCCACATCCAAAAATAAGGACCAGAATGTTGCTGTTGCTGGGAGGTATCTGAAATGGGGTGAGTGAGGCTCAGAGAGGAAAGGGAGTTATCCAAGGTCACAGGACACCAGAGGTGACATTAGAGCCAAATGTTGCCTCCACTGTATCCTCACCGCTGGAAAGCACTTCTGACCCACAAAGAGACCCATCTTCTGAGAAGCAGGCATCTGCAGGGTGCTGGCTTCGATGCCAATGGCGTGGCCCACTTTTCTGCACGTTTCCCTTGGTTCTTTCCCAGCACAGACCTGCTACAGGGCACCTGCCCCAAGGTGAGCCCAGTCCCATCGGGAACACCCTTCATGGGAAATGACAGGCACTGGCCTTTGACATCATAGCTCACTCTGGCTTGTACACTTCTTGAGTCCAGTTTGGCACATTCAGCAGGATTGAAAAGAGGTGCTCAGCCAATCTTGTTAGCACTGATGGGAGAGGGGTTATTGCTCTGTTCTTCTCACCCTGAGTGGCACAGAGGGGAATAATCACAGCTTCTCTGAAAGGTTCCCTCAGCTACATCAACCAAGCTAGTGGCCTTGAGGGGCTGCCATCAGCCAGGCCCTGAGCCCCAAGCAGCCGCCTGGAGCCCATTAGGCCTGGAGGGCCGAGCCACAGGTGTAAACTCTGTCTGGAGAGGGAGTTCATGCCCCAATGCAATTTCTGGTCATTAGGATCTGTTTTTAGAATAGTTTTCTTCCATCAGAGTATCACATTTCTGTCCTTCGTGTAACTTTAAGAAGGAACTGCTCTCTTAAAATGTAACTCATTATATCAAAAGACCAACTTCCCCCTTCCTTTCTTCCTCCCACTTGGAGAAAAGGAAACTCGTTTTCATAGAGGACTCACTTTGCTCTGGTCCCCTGATCCCTGGCCGGAGCGTGCAGACATATAATCTAACCTGCTCCTGCCAGTGACTCTGATAGGTAGGGCCAGGAAACACTGAGGCTCAGAGGGGGCTTCAACACTGTCTCCAGGCTCCAGCGTGAGGCGGTGACAAGGCCCAACTTTGACCTGAGTCAGCCGGACACGAAGTGTTCACATAACTCAAACCACAGAAGGCGACCCTATCACCCAGCTTTAACATGTCCTTGTCTTCCTAGAGCTGAGCACAGCATGGGACATATAGCAGGTGCTCATACATAGGGAGGGCAGTAATGGAGAAGTGACCCAGCACAGGAAGAGAGGCAGACACACAGACACAATGTGCTGATAACTCTGCCTAAGACCTGGATCAAGCCACACCTGAAGCTGGCAAGACCTTGTCCTAGAATTCTCAGTTCCATGAACAGATACATTAATCCTTTTTTCTCCCCACCATTTTTTTGTTTAAGGCTGTTTATGTTGGCCTTTCAGTTGCAACAGAGTTCTTACAGCCATCTGTGTACAGCTGGCATATCTATCTTTTTTTTTTAAGTTAATTTATTTCTTTGAGAGAGCGAGAGAGAAAGAGAGATAGAGAGACAGAGAGCACACGAGGGAGAGTGAGTGTGAGCGCAAGCAAGTGCAGGAGGGGCAGAGAGAAAGGAAGACAGAGCATCCCAAGCAGGCTCTGTGCTGTCAGTGCTGAGCCCAAGAGGGGCTCAAACTCATAAACTATGAGATCATGAACTAAGCTGAAACCAAGAGTCAGAAGCTTAACCAACTGAGCCACCCTAGGTGCTCATGTGGGAGGAGCCAAGATGGCGGAGAGGAAGGGAGCTCTGTAAACTTCGTCTGCCCCATCGATCGAACTGAGAAGGATTACTCTCATCTGCAAGAGTGGAAGGAGAAAATACGGACTCCAGAAGGAAGAGAACCTGAAGGATACCTGAGTGAGTGAGTGCGAACTGGGGAGATTGGAAAACAGGCCAGCCTGGGACGTGCAGGGGAGGCGGGAGCTCCAGCCCAACGTGGGGTAAGCGTGTGGAGCCCGAGAGACAAAGGGAAGAGACAGAGAGACTGAACATGCTCATAGTACTGTCTCTGGGGAAGAGGTAAAGAAAGCTTAACCATGCTTGGAGAGAGAAGCTCACTCCATAGATAACTGCTGGGTAGCCTAAATCCCAAACCCAGCTGGCGCAAGGGAAGGAACAGCTTCCAGCCCAGCGCCATCTTGGCAAGGAGTTGGCGACCACTGCAGCAGTGGAGTCAGAGGTGCTCACTTCGACCACGGTTTTGGGAGTGGGAGCACGCACCACATTTCCACGGCACATCTCACCCCTAGCATTGGCCGCGCGAACCCTGAATCCTGGGTGCCAACAGGGAAAAAATAGCCCCTACCCCTGCATGATCCCGGCAGAGAGTTGGTGGCGTTGGAGACCTGGGTGCGCGCGCGCGCAGGCTGCAGGAGCTCCCAGCTCATTTCCAGCAGCTCCCCGCTGCCGCATCCGGCAATAGCTAAGCCCTCATTCCTCCCCCAACGCTAACGCCATCCCCACTGGGGGTTGGGTCTGTGACGGTGCACACACACTTCACCTCCTGCTGCGCATCTCACCTCAGGCAGGGGCAGCTGAAACCCCAGCCTGAGCCAAGACAAACGATTCCTCCCCCTAAGAAGCCAGCAACCAAAACAAAAACATCTCATCTGTGGTAGCATAAAAAGTGCATGGACTGGAACTTTGAACCGAGGCGGGCCTAGAAAATACAACTTGGCTCAACCTCGGCAAAAGGAGATTGGACTCATTAGAGTGGCCTACAGTTCATAGCACAGCAGAGCTTGGCATGATGCCTGCCTATCTAATCTCTGCAGACACCAAGGCAGAGCCTCTGAGAGCAGCCTCCTAGACCTACCACACCAAACCACGCCTATCCACCAGGGGGAGCTGCTGGGGGTTTTTTTTTTTTTAGTTGTTGTTTTTTGCTTTTTTAAATAATTTTTTTATTTTTTTTCATTTTTTTTCTTTTCGCTTTTTTCTGTATGTATTTCTTATTATTATTACTTTTTTTACTTAATTTTTTAAAAAATTTTACTCCTTATTTTCCTTTCTCCTTTTACCCCTTTTTTTCCCTTCTTTACCTTCTTGCAATCCAGATATATTCTCCTATATCTCATCCCTACCTCTCCCCTCAACTGGTCATACACTTTTAGACTGTCCACTGTCCTTTGTTGTCTCTGACCCCCTTTTTTTTTTTTTTATTTTTCTTTTTCTCTTCTT
>NC_043711.1:57609965-57635305 GCF_006229205.1 Suricata suricatta
GAGTCCCAAATATTGCTGATTAGGGAAATAAAATATTCAAAGGCACAACAAGAGAAACTGAGAGACACCATTAAAAGAGTATTTCCTGAAATGACAGGCCCTCGACAGTCAATAAGCCTCCTTTAACAGAGAAATATTAACAGGTGCACAGTGCACAGCAAGCTTTCCAAGGTGCTCATGTATCTCCGTTCTGGACTCTGGTTCCAGTTGAGAACATATAATCCACGTTCCCTTCATCCTCCTACATCATGTTCTTTCTCCCTGAACCTTCTCTGTCTTTCCACCTCTGCCCCCTGGGAATTCCCTTCCTTCTAATGCATCTACTGGCTGTTCGTGGAGCTGGGCCTTGGATGCACAAAGCATATTCTTGGCCCGGGGCCTTTGCACTTGCTGTTCCCTTTGCCAGGTTTTCATGTGTCCTGCTCCCTTTCTTCCAACAGATTGGATCAAATATCATCTCATCAAGAAATCCCCTCCTAGCCAGTGGGTCCCAGAGAACCTCTCGGTGCCTGTAACTCTTACTACGCCCCCTCTGGCTTTTTTCCTTCATTACACTGAGCACTCCCTGACATTATGTGCTGTTTACTTGCAGAGTACCCACTACCCACTGAAATGGCAATGCCATGATAAGGCCAGGCCCATCTCGACCCCATTGGGCCCAGCACTGTGCCTCCTCTAAATGGAAGCTCTATAAATATCCTAAGACTGGAGTGTGGAAAAGATCTTTTCTTAGACCATGAATTGTGATCAAGGAAGGAACAGTGACAGAATTTGTATAAACACGATCATTACCAGAAATGAAAAGTCTGACAAAAATGGTGTTTACAACTGCTTAAAATACCCCACACCTGGAAAGAAGTCATTTGGGGCTGGGCAAGGCTGGAAAATTGGGCTCTTTTACATTTTAAAGACTTGCCTACTTTTCTTACTTAAAAAAAAAAAAAATCCCTAGCTTGGGTTGGAGGCTCCTGCAACCCAGAGAGGACCCATTTGTCAGCCTGGCTGAAATGTCTCAGGCATTTCCCTGTACAGAGTGAGCGCCTGAAGAATGGGCCTCCAGTTCTCTGGTGACCCAAGATGTGGCAGAGCTGACCTAAAAAGCCACCGAGGTTGAGCCCAGCAAGGAGGTACTGGCCCCGCCCCTCTGCACATGGTCGAATGGTGTTTCCCCATCCATGGCACAGAGACGTGGGCACCCAGGGAGGACTTGAACCCTTTGACAGACCCAAACTCCACTGGGGATTTAAGTTTTAGCTGGAATCCAGTTTCTCCTAGAACCTGCCCCACCCCTAACCCCCAAGGAGACATCTATCTGCCGGGAACAGAATCCAAATACCCTGAAGGCATCAGATAAGGAGTAAGCACATTCAGATGCTATTCAAATCTCCTATATCAAGATGCTCTGGATTTGTTGTCCCTTAAGTCTAAGTATATAGGTCGGAAGAGTTTGGTTGGCAACTGGAGTATGTGGACAAGTTCCTTCACCCATCATTCCTTCCTTCTTTGCTTCCATCCATCCTTCCTCTTGCCTACTATCCCTATATCCACCTATCCATCTACCCATGCATTAATTTATTCATAAATTCCACACTTTACCCACCCATCCATCGGCCCATCTATCCATCCATCCACCATCACTTACACTCTCATTCAACCATCCACCCATCCACTGATCCATCTATCCATCACACAAACCCATATTGGGCATCTGTCATGGGTGAGGCACTAGACTCAGCAGATGCATCAAGCCCCTCAGGGAGATTACAGTCCATTCAGGTAGACAGATGTGTAGACAGATCCCCCCTCCTCAGTATGGCTGGTGTAATGAGACAGACAGATGCAGCTGGAACTATAGGGCCACGGAGAGGGGTGAGGCCTATACCCAGCACCCTGTCCAGCAAAAGCCCTAAGCAAATGCCTGGCAAACAAATTCATTTTACTGGTCTTCAATGTGTTCTGAATGTGATTTTAATATGATGTAGGGAATACAAATTTTTAAATTATGAGTATCTTTTATTTATCTCGTTCAGTGTCCATCCACCATGCTGCCTGCCTCTCACCATCAGAATGTAGCTTTAGGAGGGAAGTGACTGCTCTGATCTTATTTACTACTAAACCTCAGGATTTAGACTGGCAGCTAGCACATAGTAGGCACTCAATAAACATGTAGATGCTAAAGAAACATCCTTTCTGCTTCCTGATTCTAACTTTGTCTCCTATTTTCAGACATTCTCCTTGCCTTGGAGTATGCCAACCACTCTTGGTCTGCAGACCAAGGTCTTTCAGAGCTTTTGTAGAGTCTGGAATTGGAATGCTGTGACTCTCCCTCTTCCCATGCCTGGTCTTGGGAATCTGCCAGTCCAGAGAATCAGAACCCTGCCCTTCTGATCACCATCACCGGTTCGGACGTCAGGTACTGCTTGAAGAAATTTTCATTTGCCATCTCTTTCGATCCTTATAATGGAAACACTTTAAGGTAGTGTGCCATTATTATCCTCATTTCACAAACGAGGAAACTGAGACCCGGAATGTTTAAGTGAGTTGCCCAAGGTCACACAGCCCTAAAGTAGCAAAGCTGGGACCTGATTCCTGCTGTCTGGCTCCAACGTTCAAACTCTAACCTACCATGTCTTTTTTTAAAGTTTGCTTGTTTGTTTATTTAGAGAGGCTATGTGTGTGTGTGTGTGTGTGTGTGTGTGTGTGAGAGAGAGAGAGAGAGAGAGAGAGAGAGAGAGAGAGAGAGAGAAGGTGCACAATGAGAAGGTGCACAATGAGAGAGAGAGAGAGAGAGAGAGAGAGAGAGAGAGAGAGAAGGTGCACAATGAGCAGGGGAGGGGCAGAGAAGGAGGGAGGGAGAGAATCCCAAGGAGGCTTCAAACTGTCAGCACAGAGCCTGACATGGGGCCCAATCCCATGAACCGTGAGATCAGGACCTGAGACAAGATTAAGAGGTGGATGCCTGACTGACGCAGCCACCCAGATGCCTCTAAACTCTCATGTCTTCTGAGCAAAGGCCAAGAGCATACACTCAAGAGTCAGGCCCTGGACTTGGGCTCCACCTACCGACAGGTGTTCTCTCCTCACTGCAAGCCTGGTGCTACCAGACTGATAAAAGAAAGAGGCTCCAGAAGAAGAAGCCTACTAGAGGCAAATAGAAGTCGAGAGAAGGGAAGAGGTACAGGGCTGGCATCTGCGCCCCTGGATCCATCAATGCCTGAGGCAGTTTGGAAGTTTAATTTTCATACGTTCCCCCAAATTCCTTCACTGGAATTTTGGGTTTGGTTTCTGTTCAGACTGATACCCGAGATCACTTCCACTTGCTTCGAGCCAGAGACCCAAGTGTGAGATCATCCCCTTGTGAGGAATTTAGACTTGGCCTGCAGGCTCTGCCTTGTTTCCCTCACCTGCATCCCTCACTCCTTCCATCTCTTAGCCCAGCCCGTCCAGGACCAAGCCTGTCCTGCAGGGTCCCACCCCACCCCTGGGTGGGTCATGCTATTGGGCCCCCAACTGCTGACTGGGACCCCTAGAGCCCACAAGCTCTCCACACTGCAACCTCCCTGCCTGTGCCCCATGATATGGACTCCCTCTGTGCCAACGAGCATCTGCCTCAGTCTCACTCACAGCCCTGCAGCATTTCCCTGGGTTTGGGGACAATGTAGATATGCCCTGGAGTGAGCCCCATTCCCTGCCCCCCAGACACTGCCCAGAATCCTGCTGCAAGCCAATGGGCCCACATCTGTCTCCTTCCCCAAATACCCTGGTCTGGAGACCTCTGAAGGCCTTCCCCCTCCCTCCTCCACCCAGTCAGGACCCTCCTCTAGAGTCCATCTCTCCCTGCTTTACTCTCCTTTGCCACAAGTCCTCCAGAGACCCCGCAGGGCACAGCCCAAGGCTCTCCCTGCATCCCATGGCCAGCACAGCACCATGGTTCAGAAGAGAGGCTGTGCCGTGACCGGTTCTGCCGTGTGTTCACACGAGCTACAGCAGTGCCTGCCCTCTGCCCTGGGCTTGCTCCTCCTGGGCGCCTGTGCCCTGCTGTCCGTCCCATGTGCCCTCCCTCTGAGCTCTCAGCTCCAAGGCTGCTCCTCAGAGGACCGGCACCCAGCCATCCTCCTCTGGACTCTGGCCCACGTACCTCACGGTACCTGCGCCGTTGGAAATGACTTTTTTAATTCATGCACCAAGAACGGTCTCATTCTCACATTGGCCCCGAGGACAAGAACCTTCTGTGCTCTGTTCACTGCCTTATCCCAGCATCGGTAAGGTAAACAGTCGGCACTCAATAAATATCACTGAATGAAGGCACAGCGTGCTCCGAGCCTGCTGCAGCAGGGAAAGGAGAGGCCGCCTGGCCGGTGAGTGCGACCCCCCAGGCAGACGCACCTGGCCTGGCCTCCTGGCTCACAGGGTCTGACTCTCAGCCCCCTCCCGGGCGCCCCAGAACTCCCAGGTTCCCCAGGGCCAGTCCCAGGCACCAGGCACCAAACACATCCTAGCCAATCCCAGTGCCAGGCACACTGGGCCCCTTCGACAGCCCTAGCGATGGGACTGCTGTTGTTTGCACTCAGAGACGCGAGGTGGCATGGCTCACCAAGGTCACACAGCCAGGGAGCTGTGCAGCCTGGGGGATGCCCTGGACTGGGAAAGGGGGGACACAACAGTCCACAGAGGCTAGGTCCAGTCTCTCTTTCTAGCCCCCTTAGTGGGATTGGATAGTTCTTCCTGTTGGAAGTATCCGAGGGACCCCGCATCCTCACACCTGGAGCTGGCGGCTGGAGAACCGGAGAAGCCAGAGCCCAGACAGCTGCATGTCAAACCTGGAAAGGCTGGCTCTCTGGACAGCAACACCAACATCCCATGAGGTCAGGATACCAGGCAGCAGGGCCTCAAGCCAAGGGCTGACCCACGGCCCTGTCTGAAGCCGCCATCCAGCCCCCAAAGCCCGGAGTCCAGGACACAAGCCAGGTTGTAGCCGTCCCTACCCCTTAGCAGGCAGCCCACGTTAAGACTCGGTCTTACTCCTCTAAGTCAGTTTCTGGGGCTCCTCGCCCTGCTGCCAACTCCAGACACCTTCCATTGCAGTTCGCTTCTGCCTTTGGCTGTCCCTGATCATGGAGTCTGAAACTGCCCAGGGGCACAGAGCTGTGCCTTACCCTGACTGCCTGAGCTGGCAACTGGGACAAGGGCACACCTGGAACTCGGGCAGTTTCCCGGGCTCTCCCCATTTCAGGCCTCCAGTGCCCAGGGCTGCATCTTTTGTCCCTGGAGAGCCCACCTAGAGCCAAAACAGCTCCACCATGCCCCAGAGCCCAGGGAACATCTGTGGCAAACTGACACCCCTCCTCCCAGTGCCCTGCCAGGACTGTCCTGCTCTGGCTCACCCTGCTCCTGTCTCCTTGTCCTCCTCGTTTCCCAGCTCAGACACGCAGCCTCCCTCATCCCGGACCCCAAACCTCTCTAGAGCCAGGCACAGTCGGGGACTGGCCCCCTCACATTTCCAAGGTTCCTTTCATCGTCTCATTGGTTTTGCCTTGTGTGAGCCCCGGGGCACACTCACAGCTGCGTTTCCAGATGCTGTCTGTGTCTGGACTTCCAAGCACATGTTCACTGACTGTCCCGAAGGTCCTAGCAGGCCTAGCAGTCCTGGCGGCAAAAACCTGGAAACGCCAGCATATCTGCCTCAAGCCCTCCAAGCGCCTCTCCCCCAGGGACCCAGGACCTCCCCACGATTCGAATTAATCCCTGCCCGGGGCCCCATAGCCGGCCCTTGGAGAATGGCCCGTGCTCAAGAACCACAGTTAAATATCTTAAACGTTCACTTGCATCCCAGGCTACTCCTGGAGTCATGTTCATTCTGGAAACATTCTTGAAACATGGGCCCTCTGGGGGGCATGGGGTGGGAGGGCTCTCAGATGCGGGCACGGAGGCCGGCTAGGAGACAGTATTGAGGACACACAGACACACACACAGACACACACACACACACAAACACAGGGGCCTCTGTCCCAGATGCACAACCAAGGGGGCGCCCCCGAGAAGGCAGAGTCTGAGGTGGGGGGGGTCTCAGGGCAAGCCTGGACTCCCTCACGACCCCACATACCTCCCTCCGAAGCACTACGACCCCTGACGTGGCTCTTGAGAAAGGCCCCCTCTTCCCGGCTGTGAGGCTCTAGGTGGGGCTGACTCTGTGACTGTCCCAAACCCCAGTCCACAAATCCTGGTGGGGGCTGGGAGGTGGGCACACAGGTTCCAGAAGCATCTGCATCCCAGGGAACAGAGACAAGAAGAGCTTAGCACTGTCTTTCTCATTTCCAAGACGGCGCAAACATTCTTTAGCTCTTTTATTACATATCTGTTTTTTTTCTATTAAGTCTCTGAGAATCTTGGACACGAGGGACCAGACAACCCCTGAGGTCATTCGGCCTGATCCTCCCCAGGTGCCTTAGCATCCTTTTTGACTCTCCAACTTGGCAATAAGTATTTTTAAGAACAAAAACTAACAGCGTCCTTCTCGATGATAACCTTTAAGCTGCTGATTACTTTCACTCTTCCAGGTAGGGATGCCCCCCACATCAGGCAGTCACCTTGAATTGCAAGCTCCTGGCAGTGTCTGTGCTGCCTACATGACCAATGC
Organism: Suricata suricatta; assembly: GCF_006229205.1. Lineage (NCBI taxonomy): Eukaryota > Metazoa > Chordata > Mammalia > Carnivora > Herpestidae > Suricata > Suricata suricatta. Next base: position 57,616,603 of record NC_043711.1, read on the forward strand.
TCCAGGCTGGAGGCAGTTGGTGGGGGTCAGGGGGGTGGGGGACAGGACAGCAGCTTTCACAACCTCACCTCCCCCATGGGGTCCCATGAGTGGAGACATGTCAGTCAAGTGCACCTGGGACACACTCTCCACTCTCCAGGCCTCAGCGCTCCCTCGAAAGGGTGGGAGTTACAGAATTTTCCATGCCTATGAAGGATGCCAGGAATCATTTGCTTAGCCCCTGGAGACGGCCCGGGCACACTTCATCACCTCAACGCTGGCTGTCAGGTTCCTCCTTCAACTGCAAATGCACACAGACTTTTCCATCCCGCCCACGTGCTGTGAAACCCTTCCAGAGCTCATCCCTATTAATTGTCTTTCCCATATAGAGAGGGGCATCCAGAAGAAGCAGGGTGTGGTGTTGGCAGTGCCTGGGAACGGGGCCGTCTGCTTCAGAACAAATAACTTTGGGGATGACTGGTGGCTTATGGATATCCCTAAAATGGGCTAGACACAGTCTCATGTTCATTCCAAGCATTAAAACAAAACAAAGGAAAACAAAACCATGCAGAGGCAGGAGACCATCTGTCTGAAATAACCATCCATTTCTAACTGGCAGGAAAGAGGCCCTTCAGGCAAACACAAGCCCCATAAGCAAACCACCAACCGCCCCAAAGCCCCATAATAATGATAATTATTATTACCATTCTTATAACATTAACTTGATTTTCATGGTACTTTGTACCAGAAACAAACCTGAGCTGGCGGCAGCTGAGAAACACGGAAGAAGCTCGCTCTTGGGGAAGACAAGTGAACCCACAATTTGAAAACTGTGTAATGGACCTAAATATGGAGCAGAGAAGTTACATCCTTAACTCATTCCAGGAGGTCAAAGAGGGCTTCCTGAAGGAGGCAGCCTCTCTGTTGGGCCTGGACAAGTACAAGCAGACATTTTCCAGGGAGAAGAGCTGGAAGGGCTCTGGGAGCAGGGAACAGAATGAGCAGAGGCTGGAAGGCAGGAACAGCAGACTGCATTCGGGAAACTTGGTGCTGACCGGCATGGCAGGAGCTCTGAGTCTCAGGGGGTTCAGGAGGAAAACGGCTGCTGAGTGGGCACAAAGCAGGCACCGAGGGGTCTCACAGGCCATGTGAAAGAGTTTGGACTTTACCACGAGGCAATGGGAAGTCACAGAAAGATTCAACTGATTACGCTCTGCTCTGTGTGTGTGTGTTTTACCGAAGAAGGACTTGTGTGTCCATTTGGTCTCAAAAATATCCAGACACGATCCCTTCCATACTTCATCCACGGCTCCCTCCCATCTCTGCTTCCGGAACTGCCACATCAGAGCCACTCAGCCTGGCGTCCGAGTCCCTAACCTGGCTTTTCACACATTTATTCTTAATTCTTCAAGAAACCTTCTTAGATAAAGACATTTCCTGGGCTGTGTTTTGGGGCGCATTCCTCAGTACTTGTTTCAAAGCTACTATTTCTGCCTTTGAGGATTTTCTTCCTTTGACCGTCTACAGCTGTAAGTTCCAAGATGATGTTTTTAATGTTTAGGCTGACTCACTGGTCCTTTTTCCTATCTCTCTATCCCTGTCTCTTCAGCTTTCTGTTCTGATTTTCACAAGTGTTTGTTCTTTTCATGGATGTTATGCCTCCTTTTTCTCTTAAAGAATCCTGTTATGGGTTGAATTGTGTCCTCCACAAAGACACGTTGCAGTCCTTGTCCCCAGAACCTCACAATGTGACCTGATATGGAAATTGGGTAGTTGCAGATGTAATTGGTTAAGAAGAGGTCACTGAGGTCGGCCCCCGATCCCACGTGACTGGTGTCTTTATAAAAAGGGGGGGGTGCCTGGGTGGCTCAGTCGGTTAAGCCTCCGATTTCGGCTCAGGTCAGATCTCATGTCCGTGGGTTCGAGCCCCGCGTCAGGCTCTGTGCTGACAGCTAGCTCAGAGCCTGGAGCTGCTTCCAGTTCTGTGTCTCCTTCTCTCTCTGCCCTTCCCCCTCATGCTCTGTCTCTCTCTGTATCAAAAATAAATAAAACATTAAAAAAATTTTTTTTAAAAAGGGGAAGGTTTGGGGGTGCCTGGGTGGCTCAGTCAGTTAAGCATCTGACTCTCAAGTTGGGCTCAAGTCATGATCTCACAGTTCATGAGTTCGAGCCCTTCATTAAGCTCTGTGCCGACTGCTGGGAGACTGCTCTGGATTCCTTCTCTTCCTCTCTCTCTCTCAAAAATAAGTAAATAAACATCCAAAAGGGGGTAAATTTGGACAGACATGCGCAGAGAGAAGACAATGTATAAACATAGAAAGATGGAGGCTGATGCAGCAGGGCTGCTCATCTGCAAGCCGGGGAGTCCCAGGCATGGCTCACGAGCCCAGAAGCGAGGAGATAGAAGGGGGCAGGTCAGGAGTGTCCAGCTGGGCTGGCAGGTGTGTGCTGACAGGACGGAGAGAGAAGGCGCCCAGGTTTGGGTAGCGGCGGGGAGACAGTGTTGCAGGTCCGGTTAGGGACAGCCAAGCTGAGGTGCCCAGAACATCCGAGAGGAGCTCCGTGGCAGCTGGACACGCAACGCTTCTGTCTGAAGTTGGACTCCCATCTTCAGTGGGGCTTTCCCTGACTGCCTATGCTGGATGCTGTGCATGTGCTCTACATGCGTGGCATGACCATGGGACTCCAACAGAGGCAACGGGCTGCCTGTTTGTACCAGCTCCAGCTGCCAGACACAGCACCGTAGACCGGGGGCACACGAGGTGAACGTGCACTGGCTCACAGCCCTGGAGCCGGACATCGAGGTCAAGGTGCCTGCAGGTTGTCCTCTGAGGCCTCTCTCCGCAGCTCCCAGATGGCTGTCCTCTCCCCATGTCCTCACAGGGTTGTCCCTCTGTGCTGGTAGTGTTTTAACCTACCTTTTACAAGGAGACCAGTCAGGCTGGATCAGAGTCCACCATTTTAACTTCACTACCTCTTTGAAGATTCTACCTCCAAACATGGTCACATTTTGAGGCACAGAGAGAGGGGGTTAGGGCTTCAATGTATAGATTTGGAGGGGAGCACAGTTCAGCCCCTAATGCAACTGTCAGTCACTGAGCTCTGGTAAGGTGGCTCCTGGGGACCCCTCAACCTGGGGGAGCAGGGAGCTGTTGCCAGACCCCAGTGCCATACTATCCCTTAGCCCCACCCACATGCCATACCATGTTAATCTCTTCATTAACCTCTCTTGGGTCCCCCTTGACTCTTCCTTGCCAAGACCCTGAGCCACAATTGCCCACCTACTTTCCATCTCATGGCTCCAGGCTATTTCTCCAGGAATCCTAGGAGCACCTGAAGCCTGTCACACACCAGCAGTCCCAAAGAAGCGGGGACTAGAAACCCAAGGATATACCCTATGGTCATATTTCCAGGAGACTGAGGGGTGGGCTGTATTCCCCCACCTTCCCTGTAGCCCTGACTAGTAAACATCATGACATTGAATGACTTTCGAGTTCAGACACTCATAAGAGATGAAAGCGAACCGAGACCTAAACCTCACACCTTATACAAAAATGACCTGTAAATGGGTCACAGGCTTAAGAGGAAAGTGTGAATTTAGAAAGCTTCTAGGTTTTAGGGACCTGGACCTAGAACCTCAACCCAGAACGAGGCAAAGCGTTTTGAGACTTTACATGGAAACCACATCCCCATGAAAGGGAAAGTCAGGAAGCTGGACATCTGAAAACATCAACATGTTTGCCCAACTCGAGATGCTATGAAGAGGGTGGAAAGGCAAGTAACTGGCTGGGAAGCATGCCTGCAAACCCACATCCGACAAGGGCTGGCATCTAGAACGTTCACGCTCAGCAGTACAAACCCGAGCAGTTCAAGCCGGAGGATGGACACAGATGGACACTTTGCTAAGGAGCCACACAGACAGCAGACACGCTCAGCATTGTCAGCCCCGAGAGCAACGTGGCTCTCAGCCACCGTGGGAAATCAGTGCACATGTACCCCAGCGAGGAAAGAACAACACCGCAACCCCAATGCCGGTGCAACCCTGATGGCCGGCACAACGGGGTGGCCTCTCTGGAGACGAGGTTGGCGGTTTCTTGCAAGACTAAATGAGCAACCACCACAGACATAGCAGAGGCACTCACGGCAGCCCAGACACAAAAATCTCCGCTCACATGGAGACTCTGCACAAACGTGCGTCGCCGCTGTACCTGGAACAGCCCTGGGATGCAAACAACACAGGTGCCCTTTCGTGGCTGATGGTCAAACAGCGGTCCATCCAACCACAGAACGCCACACGGCGGCAAGAAGGAATACTCTAGGGGGTGCCATGGTGGCTCACCCGCTTAGGCGTCTCTTGGTTTCGGCTCAGGTCATGATCTCACGGCTTCTGAGTTGGAGCCCTACATCGGGCTCTATGCTGGCAGTGCAGAGTCTGCTTGGGATTCTCTCTCTCTTTCTCTCTCTCTCCCTGCTCCCCAACTTCTACTGTCTCTTTCTTTAAAAAAATAAATACACTTTTAAAAAAGGAATAATAGGGCACCTGGGTGGCTCAGCTGGTCAGTTGGTTAAGCATCTGACATTGGCTTAGGTTATCATCTCATGGTCTGTGAGTCTGAGTCCTGACTAAGGCTCTATGCTGACAGCTCAGAGCCTGGAGCCTGCTTTGAGCTCGCTCGCGCTCTCTCTCTCTCTCTCTCTCTCACTGACCCTCTCCTGCTTATGCTCACTCGCTCTCTGTCAAAAATAAACATTGAAAAAAAATTTTAAAGGAATAACTGTCGATACACAACTACCTAGATGGAGCCTAAAGCCATTATCCATGGCGAAGAAAGTCAATCCTAAAAGATTGTTTTCTATATGAGTCCAATTATATGACATTTTCGCATGACGAAATTATAAAGATGGAGAACAGACAAGTAGTTGCCAGGATGAGCGGGGCAGGAAGGGGGAGTGTGATTATGAGAAGGGCACCGTGAGGGACCTTGTGGGGACAGAACCATTCTGTACCCTGACTGTAGTGGTGGATATGACAAAACGGCCCCCCTCTCTCCCTCTGTTGCTCTCTGTCTTCCCCTCTCTCTCCGTCTTGAGATACTCACCCTTGGGATGCAGCCACTATCCTGTAGGGATGCTCACACCACAGGGTGTGGGTGTCCTGGCCAACAGCCTCAGCTAGACCCCAGATGACACCAGCCTTGTCAGCAGGACACAAAAGCGACAAAGCCTCCAGATGACCCCAGCTTCGGTCCCAAGTCACCCTGAGACTTTGAGTCTTCCAGCTGGTATCCCCACAGTCATGGCATTGAAGCCATGCTGACCCGCCAGGTCTGTGAAAGCAAACATGGGGATATCCTCATTTGAGGGCTCAGGGGTCGGAGCTCTGCTCCCCAGGCCAGGCCGGCACCCCTGAGTCAGGCTCTGTCCCCGACACAGGACACTCCCTGCTCTGTCACTCAGGCCCACCTCCGAGGGGGCAGGGGCGAGGGCCGTGTAAGCGGCCTCCAGAGGCTCTTCGCTTCCCTCCCCACTGGACAGCTGTGCATTTCCAATCCCCCGACACATTGCACTGGAAAAGGCAAGCCTTAGGTGACCAGGTCTCTTCCTTGTGCGTACATCAGAGGTCCCAGCCAAGACTCCCTCAGGGAGGGAAGGAGCAAACCACCTTGTGCACGCCCTTCACACTCCCACCCCACCCTGCAGCTTGTGCTCAGCTCTAGGCCCCACCCTGTGCGGGGCAGGGGCTGGAGAACCCAGTCTAGAAGAGCTGGAGAAAGCAGAGAAGCAGTGAGGGGAGCCCATGGAGCAGAGCCAACAGCCACAATAGGTAGGGGTCTGGGTGGGGGTGACACAGGGCCGCAGATCCAGCCCAGAATCAGGCAGAGATGTGCAAGGATCCCTGAGGGGGGATCCTGAGGGCTGCCACAGACAGGACCCCTGCCCCTGAGGCCCACCCTGACCTGTAGCTGGATCCCCTGCCTCCCTGCCCCCGAGCCTCAACAGCTAGGGATCACAGGTCAGGATGGCAAGAACTTCAAAAGGAGCCTCCTCTCAGGGCTGTAGAGATCTGTCCAGACTCTCGGAGGTCCCTGCGGAAATCCTGCTGGGTTTTCTTAGAGGAAGATCCAAGGATGCAAATGAACCTGTGTCTTCCTTCATTAAGACTGGGAAATGCTTGCTCATTGCACACAAAAGGGATTGTAAAAAATGAACTCCACCAACCCACACAGAGTGCCTACAGCCTCATGAAGGAGCCGTGTTCTCGAGGGGCAGCCTCCTGCGAGGGCAGGACGGGGATGGGGGGTGCGGGGAGGGACACCGGCAGCTTGGGCCATGCCTTCCCCCACCTAAAGCTGGAGCATTCTGTGTGAACCCACCCTTGCCTTCCTGTCTGCCAGGGAGGGCACTGGCTTCCATGAAGGCCGGCATTCAGGGCCAGGCACTTGCCTCACTCAAGCTGACTTCAGGGCCAAGCTCCTACTTCCCACTTGGCCACAGGGCTGAAGAATGACCAGAACCCCCGTGATGAAGCCATGCTAGGCAGTGACATCTTTATAAGTACCCGGACTTAGGCCCATCACGACGACATGGAGGTAGGCACCAAGTGGGGCTCCATCTTATAGATAAGGAGACTGAGGTTCAGAGAGGTGACCTGCCAGGCATGGGCTGGGGTGTGAAGTCTCGATCCAGTAGGGAGCTGCACGCCCCTTTTACAGGTGGGAATGCTGAAGTCCAGAGAGGGCATGAAGAAGGTCAAGGTCACATAGCCTTGTGTGGCAGCAGTAGGAACTGATGTTTTCTTTGATGAATGTATTTGGTGAATTGGTGTCCTATCAAGGCCATGAAGGGCCAGTTTCTAAGCTTAGGTGAGCCCCCTAGGGGGCCACCACCTATTCTTTCAGGTCCCAGCCTGCTGGGACAGCCCCAGTGTCCCAGTGTACATGCCCAAGATGAGCATCTGGGAAGCAAGGGCCGCCCTGCCCACCAGCTGTGTGTTTCACCCTCACAGCAGGCCAGCTCCTCAAGCTTTCACACCAGGCTGGGAGTGGGTTTGGCAGGCATAAGCCCCGGTCAGTAGAAAGGGGAACCCTGGACTCAGAGGCCCACGTGACCTGCCTGAGGTCGTGGGGCAGAGAGAGCATGGTGGCCACAGCCCGGGGTCTGGGTGCAGAGATGTCCCGGCCTCTCTGCTGGGAGAGGTGTGCCCTGCACCTCCAGAAGGGCTCCTCGTCCGTGAGCATACACAGTCTGAAATGACACAGGGGTGACTCCCGCCGGAGGAGAATGGCGCCAACCCCCTCCAGAGCAGCTGAGGGTCAAGTGGCCTGTCTTCTCTAATTCTAACAATTTCTGCTCATCCTTTCCACAAAGCACCTCTGTAATTTAGTCCTGGGTTCAGCAGGCTTCTCTGGACATTAGATGTTCACTTAGTCTCTGCTCCTCCTGCCCGTTATGGTCTCTGTGGGGGCTCCCCCACCCAAAGCATAAGCCTTGCCTTCTGGTAAAATAAAACATTTACACAGCAATTCCAAGGTTCGAGATGACCAATTACCCACTTCCTGGGGGCTCCATGGGACTCAAGACGGGGGCTGAACAATGTGTGTGGCCCTGGTGAACAGCCAGTTTGAACCTGCCGATTGAGGCAGGCGGGGCCCAGGAAGGTGCTCTCGACCCAGAGTCAGAAGCAAACTCGGCACCTAGCATGTCACAGGGCTTAGCACCCAGATGGTGTTGGCCTGCTGGAATGTTCTGTAGCCACTGGGCGTCTTGTGCTTGATGCTCTGGGCAGCCCAGGTGGTGGTTGTGGCTTCATGGCCTTTAGAGCCAAGATTCTGACACAGCCATTTGGCTCTCAATTCTGCCCTGACGCCAGCTGGCTGTATCCATTTGTTTCCACGTGACCCTGGACAAGTTAGGTCAACTGTCTATGCCTAGGCTCCTTGGTCACAAAATGGGGTGAAGATGAATTACTCCCAAAGCATTAAGCCCCACAGCGGCCGAGGGTTAGTATCCACAGACTGGGTGTTATCATTCTACTGAAGAAAAGCAGAATCCCAAATTTTCTGTTACTGGGAAAGAAAAAGCACTCGGAGGAAACAATTTACAAGGAGGGAAAACACCAAAGTGGCTGTGCTCTGGGGAGGCATTTTTTTTTCTAGTCTTATTTTCCAAACGTTCTGTAGTGTTTTATCTTTCTTTGAGAATAAACACATTGACATTAAAATCGTGCATCTGAGGGGCACCTGGGTGGCTCAGTCAGTTGAGGCATCCAACTCTTCATTTCAGCTCAGGTCATGATCTCAGGTTCATAGGATTGAACCCCATGTCAGGCTCTGCAGTGAGAGAGGATTCTGCTTAGGATTCTCTCTCTTCACACCCCCCATCTCTCCCTCTTCCTCTCTCCCCTGCTTGCACTCTCTCTCTCTCTCTCTAAAACATTAAAAAAAAAAACAAACCAGTGCATCTGATCATGCATGGACTCAGTAGCCATGTGCTGTCTGCTGGTGGCACTGGGAGAGACCCGGTAGTGTCAGGTGACAAAGCAGACTGGCATCAGCCCTGTCTCACGGGAAGCTACTGGGGGGGGGAGAGGGGGAGGAAAGCCCCTGGTCCAGTGTGAGGTGGAGAGTCAGGTGGAGAGGGAGAAGCTCCCTGCCGAAAATGACATCTGACCCCTTCTTCAAGGGGAAGAAGCCCTTTGATGTGGTCCTGGGAGAGATGCACGGGTGGACGTGAGGGCTCATGACTCAGAAACATGACACATTTAAACGTCTATCATAAGCACCCCCAACTTTCTCAGTGGGGACATCCCAGGGATGGGGATCACACAGGTAACAGCCCCTCACATGGGATTTCACAGCCAGCACCTCAGATCCCCAACAGCCTGGCGAGGTCGGATTCCTTATCCCCCATCTACATCTGAGGAAACTGAGGCTCAGAGAGCCCCAAGGGCTTATCCAAGGTGACTAAGGGCACAGATCCAGACCAGATATGTGGGCCACCAGCACCACTGTCCTTCACCACTCACCTCCAGGACCATCTCTCGGTTTCCCTCCCAAGTTCAAAAGCCAGCCCCTGCCAACCCTGCCCCCAGCTTTCCTCTCTGGCAGCCCCAGAATAGGGGGCCCCACACCCTCTGCTCAGGGGGTCATACCTGCTGCTTGGAGTCCCATCTGCTGCTCTTAGGGATCCTCCTCCTCAGTACTCTCTACCCTCACTCAGCTGGCTGTCCCCCCTGTCACTGAGGCAGCTAGGCTGACCATGAACGAGGAAGGGTATCCTTCCCTTTGCCTCATGTCAAAGCCTCCCCTCATCCCGGAAGGGCCCCCTTCCTTGCACGTAGTTGGCACTGAGGGCAAAAGCAATGCTAAAGAATTCTGTTCTCCCCCGGCTTTATAAGAAGCATAATTCACAGTACAACGTGATGATTTGATACACACATAAGTGTGAAGTATTTGTCATAGTCAGGTAATGAACACATCCATCACCTCACATTACCTGTTTGTTTATGGTGAGAACCCTTAACATCTATTCTCTTAACAACTTTCAAGTATACAATTAGGGTCTTTTTTTTTTTTTTAAGTTTATTTATTTTGAGAGAGACAGAGACAGCCTGAGTGGGGTAGGGGCAGAGAGAGAGAGAGAGAGAGAGAGAGAGAGAGAGAGAGAGAGAGGAGGGAGAGAATGAATCCCAAGCAGGCTCCATGTTGCCAGAGCAGAGCCCGACATGGGGCTTGAACTCACGAAACCATGAGATCGTGACCTGAGCCGAAACCAAGAGTCAGACCCTTAAATGACTAAGCCACCCAGGTGCCCCCACCACACGGTCTTCTTAACTACAGTCAGCATGTTGCACGTCACATCCTTAGCACATCTACCTCTTATGACAGGAAATCTGTGCCTTCAGACCAACACCACCCATTTCTCCGACACGGCCCACAGCCCCCCCCCCCCCAACATCTGCCATTCTACTCTGCTTCTGAGTCTGACCCTTGTTTAGATGCTTGTTTTAGATGTAAGTGGCCCCGTCTTTCTCTGTCTGGCTTATTTCCCTTAGCATAATGCCCTCCAGGCTCATCCATGCTGTTGTAAATGGCAGGATTTCTTCCTTTCTGCAGCTGAATAACATTCACAATAGGCAAGATATGGAGACGACCTAAGTGTCCTTCAGGGGATGAAAGGATCATGAAACTATGGCACAGCACACAGCGGAATATTATCCAGCCCGGGAGAACACACACCCCACCCCTTGCCATGACTCTGAAAACCCTAGAAACATGTAGAAAACAGACTGGAAGGGCCTTTGCTTTGGCTTGGTGGAGGCCTGCAAGGTTTATTTTCTTCTTTCTGCTCTCCCGGACTCTCTAGATTGGAAACAGTGGTGATCAGGCATTACTTTTGTAATCAGCAACAATAACACGTAGCAAGTTAGTGAGGGGGACTTTCATCAGAATTCAAGGTTGGGGCCTTTGTCAGATGAGGAGGCCGAGCTGGTGAACCAAGCACCCAAGGTCACAGGGCTGAAGCTGGCAGGGAAAGGAGGAAACCCAGGTGTGTCTAACTCCCACCGGGAAGGTGATTCTGGGGCAGAGATGGGAGTAGGAAGGCCCTGTCTTCCTCTCTCAGGACTGGAGGTGCTCTGACAGGAGGGGGTCGAACAAGGAGACAGATCCCTCACAGGCCCCCAGCCGACTCCGCACCTTCACCTTCACGCGCCATGCTGCCCTGGTTTTGCTGTACCTGCTCTTTTTACTTATTGCCTTGCTGTGAGATTCAGGGTGAGTCACTAGACCTCTCCGTGCCTCCATGTCCTCATGTCTAAATTGAAGGTGATTTCTTAGGACAATCAAATGAGATCCTGAGTGAGAGAGTTAACTGTGGAAGGCTGTAACACGGGCCAAGAAATAAAAGTGTGCACAAGATGGAGAAATCAAGGCAAGACCGCCTTATATTCCAGGTTTCCTGAGTCCTACCTTAGTGCACTGCTGCATTCGACTCACCTTTGGGGGGACCACCTAGGATCACCTCATACTGTTTTCATAGCACATTTGTAAGATGAGTTAGATGTTCTCACTCTGCACTAAACGGAACTGGTTGGTGCGCAAAGAAACAGAAATTAGTTTGTCCAAGGCACACAGCTGAGAAGGAAGGTGATTGGAAGTCAAACATAGGGCCCCCTAACTTCCCAATGCACCCTTCAATTTCCCCTGTGTCCTTTCGGGCCATCCCTGTCAGGTGTTTTAAAGCTGGGCAGGAGGCCAGGACAGAGGACACAGGGAAGGGCTGACTGAAGAGGATTTCATGTGAAAAGGCAGACTTTGAGCTCACAGGAGGTATCATGACAGAAGCACCCACTTCCGTCCCAGGGAGGGTTTCAGACCAAGTTTTCTCTGTAGAGAAACATCACACTCATGTCTAGCGCAACTAGACAGGGTGCGTTCTAACAGCCACACCAAAGCACACCCACTACTAATTCAGCCTCGACACTGAGCATCTGTGCTGCTAAGTCAGTTCATCTACAGTCACAAACGCTGTGGCTTTTTAGATGGCTTCGTGACATCGAAATTCTGCTAGTAGGACAAATGGGGAAAGAAGGGACATTCTCAGAGAGCACTTTAAAAGAAGTATTGTATTGTTTTGCAAGTCACAGAGACACTCTAGCTAACTGATACCCAAGTGCTATCAACATGACTCTGCATTAATGAATCCATCCATCCATCCATCCATCCGTCCACCCACCCACCCACTGAACCATCCACCCACCCACCCATCCATCTATCCGTCCATCCATTTGTCCACCCACCCACCCAACCAACCATCCATCCATCCATCCATCCATCCATCCATCCATCCATCCATCCATCCATCCATGCATCCTTACAATGTACAAGTCTGTGCTAAAACCTCACATCCATTCAAATGGCTACCATCCAAACAAATAAACAAACAAACAAAACCCAGAAAATGACAAGCATTGGCGATGATGTGGACAAATTGGAACCTGTAGACACTGCTGGTGGGAATGCACAACGTTGCAGTTACTATGAAAAATAGTCTGATGGTTCCTCAAAAAATTAAAAATAAATTACCATGTGATCCAGCAATCCCTCTTCTGAGTACTGAAAAGGATGAAAAGTAGGCCTTGAAGAAATCTCTGTACACCTATGTTTATAGCAGTAATTCTCACAACAGCCAAGAGGCAGAAAGAACCCAAGTGACCATGAACATATTTTCCCTAGTGATGAATGAATAAATAAAATGCAGAACACACACACAATGTAATATTATTCCGCCTCAAAAAGGAACAGAATTCTGACACATGCTACAACCTTGAGGACACCACGCTCAGTGAAATAAGCCAGACACAAGAGGACAAACACCATGTGATTCCACTTAAACGAGGTCCCTAGAGCAGTCAGAGTCCTAGAGACAGAAAGTAGGAGGGTGGGGGACAGGGCCAGGGGGAGGGGAGGGGGAGTTCGTGCTCAGGAGGGACAGTTCCAGTTGGGGAAGATGACAAGGTTCTGGAGATGGACAGCGGGGACGGTTGCACACAGTGTGATGGACACTTGTCCATTGAACTGGACACTTAAAAATGGTTAAAATGGTAATTTATATTATGTGCATGTTAGAACAAAAGAGTCTGTACTGGATACTTTCTATGAGGGATATAAAGAGTCCGAATTATGGTAATGACCGTTGATGGGGCTGTTCATTGAGCCAGGCGCCATTCTGAGCATATTACATCTAACACTTCATTTGTCCCTGTTGCATCCACTAAGGTCTGATCTCCTGCTGTGGCCATTTCACGATGGCACCCTGCTCAGCCCCACAGGGAGCTGGGAGTCCACCTCCAGGAGGCTCACTTCCACAGATGGAATCACCCCGGACCCCCTGTGCTCTCGGCTAAGTTCTTTCAGCCAAGGCAAGGCCCCAGCAGGGGACTGGAAGGACAGAGGAGGGAGAGGCCAGGGTATTTATACCAGGTTCCCTTCCTGCTGGCCCGGAGCTCTGCTCCCCTCCCTGTGCACGCAGGCCTCACTGCTGCAGAGCTCTATTTTGGAGCCACAGTGCTCACTGGATTCCATTAAGGCCACACAGACACATGCACACACCACGTACAGACATGCACGTGCGCGCGCACACACACACGCTCGCACACACACACGCACATGCCTGGCTCCCTACTGCTACTGCACTGGGTGCCGCATCTGCCCTGCTGGCTTCTCCTACTTCACTCCTACGTCTGCGAATTGTGCCTTTATGAAACCTCCCTGTGACGATGCTTCAGTTTCCCTAGCTCCCCTATACCTCATCTCTCAACGCACAGGCATAAGACAGATTTTTTGGGGTGCCTGGGTGGCTAAGTCAGTTGAGCATCTGACTCTAGGTGTGGGCTCAGGTCATGATCCCATGGTCTGTGAGCTTGAACCCTGCGTCCAGGCTCCACACTGACAGCAGGGAGCCTGCTTGGTATTCTCTCTCTGCCCCCTCCCTGCTCATGCATACATGTTCTCTCTCTCAAAAACAAACAAACAAACAAACTTAAAAAACAGATTTCTAGCCAGGGTGCCCCCAGATGACAGAGATTTTAATCCTGTGCCTGTGATGCCCACACTGTAGGCCTATCAAGGGAGTGGGGTGTGAACACAGTGTGTGGGACACAGGAAACACGCAGGACAAACAAGAAGGGTCCATCGTCCCCAGAACAAGCAAACTTCACCTCAGCAATGGCAACAAAAATGTCCTTGCCAAGCAAATTACTGAGTTGCAGAGACGATCTGGCCAGCTTACAATTAAATCTGGGAAACCATCTGCTGTAAGTGAAAGATTCCGAGGAAACTGCCCACGGACCCTGCCCATGAGCAGGTGAAGAGTGACCTCAGCCACAGGGCCCAGGTCCACAGATCACTTCTTCCTTCTTCCGTCCTTCTTTTCTCTCAAGTGTCCTCACCATGTGCTGGCTCTCATGAATGTGCCTGTGAACAGATGGGGACCTGGGTGGGTGTCTGTGGGGACTTGGGCATCCCTCTGTCCCCCTCTGTCCCCATGCTCAGCTTTCCTGCCCCAGTCCCCTGGCCTGTGTCCAGGTCACAGAGATGGTGGAACTGGACTCCCACCAGCTCCAAGGACAGCTCCAGCTCCCCCCCTTCCCCCGCCCCGCCATCTGTGACATCCCTTCCAGGGTAGGTATAGTCCAGTCTCCAAAAGGAAGGAGCTGGCATTTCCCACCCTAATAGGCCGTGGCAACAAGTCCCTGCTGCTCAGAGAAGATTACAAACCCAAAGAACACTGCCGCACAGCCGTGGAGTGTGGGCACAGGAAGCCACCTCCCATGGCCTCCAGGTGTGACTGTGATAAAGAAAACCCTTGGCGAGTGCAACGCGGGCCCTGGGGACACTGAGGGATATGACAGAGCCACCAAGTCAGGAAGGGATTAGAAATCACGGCGAGCAGCTGTGCTCACTGGCGTGCGCACTGGCCAAGACCAAGAAGCAGCCACTGGGTCGTGACTGCAGGTGGGGTGGCATCCGTGGGGGGCTGTGCCATCTGCAGACCCCCTCCACAGCTGCTGCGGCACTTCGGCCCCCCCAGTCCCACGAGATGGGTGGCATGCTCCTCACCCAGATAGCTCAAAGCCACCGAGAAGAGGCTGATGTCAAGCCTTAGTTTTCTGATCTCCAAAATGGGAACAGCGATGCTTGGCTTCGAGTAGCTGTAAGACCCGAATGGCTTCGGTAGGCATGAGGACCTCCTAGTGATATGCCTGGCATTGGGCAGGATCTCAGCTCCATGGGGGTGGCTCCTGGTCCCTCTTCCTGCTCTTCTGGGCTGCACAATCTCTCCTGTCCATCCAAGTCCCAAGTTTGATGCAGACCATGTTTTCCTGCTCTTCCTGGAACCTGGGAGGAACTAGACCAGCATGTGTTTCCCACTCCTGTCCTGAACAAGACAGCAAGCAGCACAGGGGTGCCTGGGGGCTCGGTCGGTGAAGAGGACGACTTCAGCTCAGGTCGTGGTCTCACGGTTCGTGACTTTGAGTCCTAAGTCAGGCTCTGTGCTGATGGTTCAGAACCTGGAGTCTGCTCCGGATTCTGTGTCTCCCTCTCTCTGCCCCTCCCCTGCTTGTTCCCTTTCTCTCTCTCTCTCAAAAATAAACATTTACAAAAAGACAATAACATAAAGGCAACATGTCATCTATCCATCTCAAAACTGGATGACCTGAAACATTAGGGACCATGCTGTGCCACAAGTCTACCTCCAGGTGGGATTCTCCAGACCAGTTCAGCCACTCTGCCCATCCCAGACCACCGGACTGGAATATAAACACTCACATGCACCACATCCAAAGGCCATGAAACTGAGGCCACACTACTTCAATGGGTCCAACATTCATATAGGAGACGCTTCCTAGCCACCTTGTCAATCCACCCATCTACCCATCTAACCATCCACCCATCCAACCATCCACCCATCCTTCCATCCACCCACCCATCCATCCATCCATCCATCCATCTATCTGTTCAGCAACCCATGTGCCAAGCACTGTTCTAAGGCGATTCATATCAGCAGTGAACAAAACAGAGAGGAAGCCCCACCTTGCAAGGTAACACAGTAGGGTGTGGGGGGGGGGCTTGGCACACAGAATATAAAAGAAGAGGACACTCGCATGATCACACCCTCCCCCTCCTCTCCCCTCCCTCCCAATTTTCACAACCTCTCTATTTTCACATCCTCCAGTTTTCAAACTCACATTCTGTTCATAACTTGATTTCCTCTTCACTCTGTATTTAAATGGATTAATTGTTTACTACTAGCCCTTCTTCATAGCTTTTCCTTTCCCAGATCCTTCATTCTGGTTCATACATGAACCAAATGCATTTCACGTGCTCATCGTTGAGAAAGTCTGCCTGCTGCTTTTATAGTAAACAATAGTAAGGCTGTGAGTATGTTGTTCTTGAGGACACACCCTCCCCCTCCAACTCAGAACCTTATGGATTTTTTTCCATTATCTTCGGGCACTGAATTGGCAGAGGGGGAAAGCCCGAGATCTCTGCCCTTGTAGGAGATGCACACTTTTGCCTAGATGCCTGGAGAATTCTTCCTCTTGTCTGAACTTGGATCTACCTGATCAGATGTTTCTGGAACACAGCTGGCTTGTCTGACCTTCACTTCTCTACTGCATCTTCCTCTGGATACAGCTCCCATTTGGTTGTTAGCCACTGCCCCCCTTCAGGAACGTAAACAACGCTTGGGAGCATCATTGGTGTTTTCTTCCACACCAGCTGGTTCTTGCTAATTGCTTTTATCTCTTCCCCTCATTTTTTCCAAGCCACATTCATTCCAGTCATCTTAAGTCTTCCATTTCTGACATTTCCTCCATTCCAGCAGTATATCTTCTATTCCTCGCTGCTCCTAATTTATTGATTCGTTCTTAATAATACTGCTTTGATCTTTAATTTTTTCCTTAAGTCTTCAATCTCCTTTTTCATCTCACCCTGATATTTCTTAATCTTCTATTTTTTTAGCTCCTCAACTGTAGTTCTTATGAAGTTGCTTTATACCATGAAACAATTACGAGAAAATTTCATTACATTCCTTTTTTCGAGGTGAGTTTCTTTTTTTTTTCCTCCTAACATCACATTACAAACATTTTTAGAGAGTGCGATTGGAAAATAGCTTTAGGTTGAACCATATAAAATTGCTGGTATGTGACCAGCAATAGTAATTTCATGGTTCAACCTAATACCAGGAACACCCAGTGAAATACTTATCTACACACTTTTTTGTTCTGCTAAAAAATAAGTTACCAGGCTCCAGATACTTCACTCCTAAAGACTTCAGCAGGAGTTCCTAAGAAGCACCTTGCCCTATGAAAACCACGAATGTGTGTTGGGTTATTTATTTGCTCCGTCCTTCCCTTCCTCCGTCTGCCCTTCCCTCCACCTTTCTCACATTATTATATCCTTGACCGTGTTTGCACAGCGTCTCTTTCATGTTACACAGGCCTGGGCAGCTCTGTGCAGACATTGCACGTTCTCCGATTGGGGGTGGGGGGCGTGGACCCTCACTCTCTCCATGGGTCTGCTGTGCTCTCCCAGGCCCCATGGAAGCACCAAGAATCTGGGGCCCCACCCCAACTTCCACAGAGTTCAGGGAATTAGGACACCCAAGCTTTGCTCTGTCCACAACAGGGGGTGGGAACCAAATTTCTGAGTCATACTCTGGTCCATGGCTGCAATCTGGGGCTCCCTGTATAGGGCTGGAATAGCCAGGGAAAGACATTTCAGAACTTTCTGCTCTTTAGGTGAGTAATTCCTTCTGCCTGGACTCCTTACCTTCTCACCCTCCCCTTTGCTTGCCTAACCCTTTCTATCCTTCAGGGTTCAGCTAAGATGTCACCTCCCCCAGGAAGCAAACTATGTCCCCCATAAACTGGGTTAGGGGATCTTCCTCTATATGGCCACTGCCCTTATTATTTTCCCTGTCACCAGCCTTATCATCTGAGACGTCACTGATGAATTATGTGTCTGTCTGTTTTCTCTTAGGCTGTGGATCTTAACAGCAGGTCTTTCTCACCTTATACCTTTGGTGCCTAGTGTAGTGCCTGATATATGCTTCAAAATAAGTTTCAAAGTCCATGGAAAAGCAGAGAGCGTCCAAAGAAACCTGTGTCACCAATAAAGAATTATAAAAAGATACACATTGAATTTTTGTAAAATTAAGAAATTCTAATACCATAAACAGAATGAAAGAGAACCCATGGAGTGGGTAAAGACATTCACCGTACATGTATCTCACAGAAGATTTGCACCCATAACACATACATTTTGGAACCTCCTGCACTTCAATAACAAGACAACCCAATAAGTAAAAAAAGAGCAAGAGACTGGGTCAAGCCTTTCATAAGGAGGAAGTTCTAAGGGTGGCAAAAGCTTCCATAAGATACTCAAATCAAACCACAGGGAGGTCCTAGCACACCCATCAGTGCAACTAAAAGCCAGAAGGCTGACAACCCCAAAGGTGGCAGAGACTCTGAGACAACAGAAACCCTCATTCTTTGTCGGGGGAAGGATGCAGAAAGATCTGGAAAACCGTTTCTAGGAAAGCCCTTTGCAGTTCTGCTGCCATCGCACACCTAGCAGATGGGTGCACGAGCGACCACAGAACGACATGGATGCTGACGGGCGCTGAACGTGAACTGGCCGCGGTGAGACACAAAAACGGGTGCCTCTCACACAAAGGGCTGTGCAAGAAGCCAGACAAAGGGCCATATAGCATGTCACTCCATGTACATAAAGTACAAAACCACACAAAACTAATCTGTGCTGCTGCGAGTCAAGGCAGTGCTTCAGGAGGGGAACCAGTGGCTGGTGCGGGGACAAGCGGGAGCCTTCTGGGGCCTTGGGGATGCTGTTATCCCTATGGCAGGCACACACACGTCCATGAAGGTCAACACCCAACAGTGTGCAGCTAATGTGTGCCCCTTAGTCCCTGCAAAGAGGGCTTAATAAAACATTTTAAAATCATAGGCAAAGGCTCCTCAGAAAAAAAAAGAGCACCCAGATAGACAAAATCATGAACTAAGAAGGATCTATTACAACCAATCCCTTAGAAATACAAGCAATCATCAGAGATTACTATGAAAAACTATATGCCAACAAACTGGACAACACAGAAGAAATGGACAAATTCCTAAATACACATGCACTACCAAAATTCAAAC
>NC_043711.1:57635405-57672791 GCF_006229205.1 Suricata suricatta
ACATGTACCCCAATGTTCATAGCAGCAATGTCAACAATAGCCAAAACATGGAAAAAGCCTAAATGTCCATCACCTGATGAATGGATCAAGAAGATGTGGTATATATTCACGATGGAGTACTACATGGCAATGAGAAAGAATGACATATGGCCATTTGTAGGAAAGTGGATGGACCTTGAGGGTGTCATGCTAAGTGAAATAAGCCAGGCAGAGAAGGACAGAAATCATGTTTGCACTCATAGGTCTAACAGGAAAACAGAAGAAACCTAATGGAGGACCAGGGGGAGGGGAAGAGGGAAACAGAGTTGGGGAGAGAGAGGGATGCAAAACTTGAGAGATTGCTGAATGCTGAAAATGAACTGAGGGTTGAAGGGAAAGGGGGAGGGGGGAAAAGAGGTGATGGTGATGGTGGCAGGCACTTCTGGGGAAGAGCACTGGGTGTTGTATGGAAAACAATTTGACAATAAAATATTATGGAAAAAAATTAAAAAAATAAAATCATAGGCAACACGAAAAAAATACTTTTGCGTGCATGATGCAGTAAAAGAAAACCAAGGCGAGGGTGAGACCTGAGATTGAGGATGGTGGTCACCTGGGTCACCCCAGCAGAGCTACGAGGAGGAGGAGCATGTGGGGAGGTAAAACTCACTGATAGTATTCTCAATATTACTGCCGTTTGCTGTGCAAACTTCGCCTCTCTCAGGGAGCCCTCCCTGACCCCCACTGACCATCCCAGCCACCCAGTCGTGTTGTCACATCACCCCTGTGTGCTCGGCTTTGACTTTTTACTTGCTTGTTGATTCCACTTGCTACAGCGTAAGTCCCAGAGATAAGAGATCTTTCTCACTGCTATAGTCCCAGCCTGGCACACAGTAGGTGCTCAACAGATCAATCTTGACTGAATACATGAGTCACTAAATATATATATATATATAATATATTAAAAATATACAAATACATATACATAAATAAAATATATATATGTACTCTGACTCATTAAACAGTTTGGCCCAATCATACAACTTTGAAATTCAGGTTTTGAGAATTCTCTAGTAATTTGGATCCCACCTCTGGGTGTGTGGGTGGCCAGAGAGAAATGAGCAAAATCAAGAGTGACTATTAACTGAGTTTGGAACAGCCACTCAAGGCTGAATTGAACAGGTCAGGCTGGAGAATGTCTTGGGGGAATAAATTCTTCCCAGGTTTATAGACAACTTCCCTGCTTCCCATTGCTATAACCAAAGCACCAGAGTGACCATGGGGCCCTTCAGGCTCTGGCTACCACCATCTTGTCCCTCCCAGTCCCCAGAGCTCTTCTCAGACCCACGCTGTCCCTTCTGCTCATCCCCTGTCCCCCTGGTGAACTCCTATTTACCTGTAATAACCCAGGCTCAGGAACCCACGCAGGGATGCCTCCCTTCACCTTTGTCAACCCAAGCCACTCACACACACCTCTGCCCACGGGCCTGCACCCAGACTTTTTCACACAGGTTCATGTGCACGTCCACTACCCCGGTCAGCTCACGCCTCACCCACAGCCAGGGCTGGATAACAGTTTCGTGGGAGGGAACAAGTGGACAGTTTCCAGAGCAAAGCAGGGACCACCCCTCCTCCCCACCGCCCTCAAACAGTGTGTGGACTCATGGTGAGCCTCCCCCTCCTGTGTGTGACCCACCTCTCTCCCCTGCTGCCCACACAGACCCCATAGCAGGTCTCCACCTGCGTTGTGTCCACCTCTCAAGGGTGGGGAGCTGGCAGCAATGCCCTCTAACCCTTCCCTTCCCTGCCGTTCCAGCACCCGGGGGGCCAAGGCCACGACTAAGTCAAGGCAGGGCAGCTGGAGCAGAGTCACACCTGACCAGAAGGCAGGGGTGGGGACAGGAATCATCACCTAGACCAACGCTGTATGAGAAAAAGCTGTGTGAGTTACCTGCAAAGAGTGGCTTCCAAGGATGGAGCATACAACCCTGAGCATCACCTACAGGCTAGCCACCAAGTGACTCCAGGGTCATTTGTCTGTGAGTGAGGTGGCCGCCGTCTCTGGCTGAACCCGGATGAAATAACGGGCTCTCGTTTGTTAGGGGTCAGAGTGCATGCTGTCAGACGCTAGAGCCGCACTCAGCGGGCGGGCGACAAGCATGCAGCACTCAAACCTCTGGAGCCTAAAGAAGCTGCTTCCCGACTCTGGGCAGGCACGTGCCAAAAGGAGCTGAAGCCAATGGTGTCCACCATTTAAGCTGTCCTCTGTCCTTGCACCCCTCCCCCATGTGGTTAAAGGAGCACAGACTAAACACGCCTGCTCTGCAATCCCCTACAACGCATTCCCTTCTGGGTCCAGTTAAGCAGCCAGCCATGATGGGCCCCTCTCGATGGTTCAGCTTGGCCGTTCCAGGAGGGTATCCACTCTGGCACCCCAGGCCCACCCTGATGCCCTCCCTGCCCACAACTGTCCCCGCCTCCACAGCCCTCCTCGGGGGACCACACGGGGGTCTCTCCAGTGGCCATGCTGTGGGTTCCTTGTTCCAGCAGCCTCTCTCTCAATGGGAGGCGGAGGGAGGGCTTTTCCATGCCCACGGCACCTCCTCCGAACAGCCCAGAAAGGGTGGGGCGGTGCTGAGCGCCACCGTGTCTTCTCCACTGGGAATCTTCTTTCCCGAGTTCCAGGTACTCTGCCCAGGAGCCGCTTGCTCCTCACATGCCCTAAGGTCACAGCTCCCATCCTCTTATATCTCTGATCGTCGGAACGGAGCAAGGGCATCATCCAGGCTTCACTAGAATCGCTGCAGTGGAAGGTCACTGAGCAATGTCATGCAATGGCTATGCGACCTTAAGCAGCTCACTGCAACCCTCGGAGCCTTGTATCCACCTTTCGAATCCGGGCTGAAGGTCCCCACCGTCAGCCTCAGCATAACCTAGCAGGGGTTTACTAGTCCCATTCATCTACTGGTCAGCAAATCAAAGAGGTCAAGGCCACAGGGATCACCCTATTTTGCTTGCCTCTTCCCACAGCTGCCTCTACCAATCCACAACATAGAAGGCATTTCAAGAAACCCAAGCCCCACAGGGCTGGGAGAGAGTGAAGAGTTGTATCTCGATAAAGGCGTTTTAAAATGTCATCCATCTGACCCCCAGCAAGCTCAGGAATCTCCTCTACATCAATCCAGGGGAGGCTTCTTAAACACCTCCAGGAATAGGCAGCTCATCCTTGTTCTTTTTTGAAAAAAAGCTTTATTGAAGTGTAATTCACATACCATACAATTCACCCATTTAAAATGTACAAGTCAGGGGCACCTGGGGGCCTCAGTCGGTTGAGTGTCTGACTTCAGTTCAGGTCATGATCTCACAGTTCATGGGTTTGAGCCCTATGTCAGGCTCTGTGCTGACAGCTTGAAGCCTGGAGCCTGCTTCGGATTCTGTGTCTCACTCTCTCTCTGCCCCTCCCCCGACTCAAAAATAAACATTAAAATTTAAAAATAAAATAAAGGGTATAAGTTAGTTGATTCAGAATTGTGCTGAGGCATCTGGGTGGCTCAGTCAGTTAAGCGACCGACTTTGGCTCAGGTCATGACCTCACAGTCTGTGGGTTCGAGCCCTGCGTCAGGCTCTGTGCTGACACCTAGCTCGGAGACTGGAGTTGTTTCAGATTCTGTGTCTCCCTCTCTCTCTGCCCCTCCCCTGTTCACACTCTCTCTCTCTGTCAAAATTAAATAAACATTAAAAAAAAAAAGAATTGTGCAACCATCACCAAAGTTTTAGACCATTTTCATCATCTCAAAAAGAAACCCTCTATTCCCCCCATTTCTCTCTGGTAAACACCAGTCTACCTCTGTCTCTACAGATTTGCCGCCGAACATTCCATAGACACGTGGTCACATGTGGACTTTCATGTCTGGCTACTTTCCCTCGGCATCATGCTTTCTAGGTCCATCCACGTGGCAGCACGTGCTAGCACCCCACTCCTTTCTGAGGCTGAATAATATTCTGTCGTATAGATAGGTCATCTTCTTCTATCTGTTCATCCATCACTCATCATGGACACTGGAGTTGTTCCCATGCTTTGACTGCTCTGAATAACACTGATGTGAACATTTGTGTACAAGTTTTCATGTGGCCATAGGGTTTCATTCCTCTTGGGTCTACACCTGGGAGTGAAACTGCCAGGCCACGTAACTCTATGTTAACTGCTTGAGGAGCTGCCAGGCTGCTGTGTGGTGTGGTGGCACCATTTTACATTCCTACCCACAGTATAAGAGGAATTTCCACATCTTCACCAACACTTGAGCCTGTCTTTTTGATTAGGGCCATTCTATTCAGTGTGAGGTCATGTCTCATTGTGGTTTTGATTTGCATTTCCCTGATGCTAATGATGTCAGACACCTTCTCCTGTGCTTACTGGCTAGGTATTCTGCTTGGAGAAATGTCTACTCACGTTGTTAGCCCATTTTAAAAATGGGTTATTTGGGGTTTTTGTTATTGTGTTGCTCACTTTTTAGATAGGTTACTTGTCTTTTTATTATTGAATTGTAAGAGCTCTTTATATATCCCACATACAAGTCTCTTATGAGATCTATCATCTCCGGATATTTTCTTCTATTCTGTGTGTTGTCTTCTTATGTTCTTGGTAGTTTTCTTTGAAGCACAAAAGTTTTTTTGTTTTTGTTTTTAATTTTTTTTTTAACATTTATTTATTTTTGAGAGACAGAGTGAAAGCAGGGAGGCACAAAGAGAGAGGGAGACATAGAATCTCAAGCTCCAGGCTCTGAGTTGTTAGCACAGAGCCTGACACGGGGCTCGAACTCACAAACCGCGAAATCATGACCTGAGCCAAAGTTGGACACTCAACCCGACTGAGCCACTTGGGCATCCCACCAAAGTTTTTTTTTTTTTTTTATTGCTAGAGTACGATTAAATTTATCTATTTTTCTTTAGCTGCTCATGCTTTTACCATCATATATAAGAATCCTTGGGGCACCTGGATGGTTCAGTCAGTGGAGCATCTGATTTCTCAGGTCATGATCTCACAGTTGGTGGGTTTGAGCCCTGTGTTGGGCTCTGTGCTGACAGCTCAGAGCCTGGGGCCTGCTTTGGATTCTGTGTCTCCTCCTCTCTCTGCCCCTCCCCCATTCACTTATACACTCTCTCTCTTTCTCAAAGATAAATAAGTATTTTAAAATATTTTTTTAAAAGAATGCCAAAACCAAGGTCACACAGACCTACCCCATGTGTTTTGTTTTGGTAAGAGTGTTAGCATTTTTAGCCCTTACATTTAGATCTTGGATCACTTTGAGGTAGTCTTTGTTTATGGTGTGAGTTAGGGATCCAACTCATTCTTTACCATGTGGAGATCCAGTTGTTCCCGTACCATCTTTTGGAAGGACTGTCCATTCTCCCACTGAATGATCCCAGCACCCTGTGGAAAAGAGTTGGCCACAGAATTATGCATTTATTTCTGGACTCTCAATTCCATTCCATGGATCTATACGTCTACCCCTGTGTCAGTACCAGACCTAAACTACTGCTGCTTTGTAATGAGTTGTAAAACCGGGAAGTGTGGATCCTACTCCTCTGCTTCTTTTCCAGGGTTGCTGCAGCTCTCCTGGGCCACTTGCAATTCCCCGTGAATCGTAGGGTCCACTTGTTCCCCTTACTCTTGATCCACGTGAACATGCAGGCAGGGTTTCACCCAGGGCTCCTTTAAAACTTCATGTCCTTCACTTTGAGTCAAATTTTCAGCCATAAAAGATCCTAGTAAACCTGATCAAATCCAATCAGTCAGCACATTTAGTAATTATGAGACCGCAGATTAAAGTGACCGATGCTGCCCAGCATGGGACTGAGAATGTAAAGGTGTGAGAGATGGCTGGATGGAAAACAAACTGACACCCAGCCGTCTCAGGAATGGCCATCACCCCACCCCACCTCCAGGCACCCCCCAAACCGGGGACCAGCATCATCACAGACTTCCGCACTCGCAAGCCAATGCAGTGTTACCTCCCCCAAATCTCATGTAAGACCCTCCCTCCACCCAGAGCCCAGATCCCACCATCCCTCCCCTGGGCCTCCCCCTGCCGCAATGTCCTCCTCTCCAGCCCTGTCCACTGTGCTCCATCTAGGCTCTCACTCCCCACAGCCTGTGGGCAAAATCCAGGACCCCTGATCCAGGGGCTGTGACCCTCCCACCTTTGCTCTGCTGGACCCTCCACCTCCCTACTGCCAAATAGCCCCAAATCCCGGATCTGACAAAGTCCTTTCTCAGAGTTCATCGTCTTCATTCTGGGCTTCCCCCTCACTTTATGACATACAAAAAATACATATCGAGTGCCCGAGGCAGGCAGTGTCAGTACTGGGGGTATAGTGGTGAAAAGAGCTCCCTCCTTCATAGGAACGGCATTCTGGCAGGTGAGACAGCTCACAAGTAGACACCTGAACCAATGAGGCGTGGACACAGAGCAGCCCTGAATGGAGCATGAGGAGGAAATGGCAACCAAGCCTTGATTCTCCTGCCCCCGCAGGTATTGTCGGTCACTATCCTTCATCTTTCATTTCCTTGATTAGAAATGAAGTCAAGGATCTCTTTGTCTGCACACCTGCAAACATCTCTTTTTGCATTTGCATGGCTCATTTTGCAAAGCTCCACTCTCCCCTGCCCCAGGTAAGGGGGACTGTGTGGTATGCTCTGTGCCCCGAAGTTCCCACACGTGCCTTCCTCAGAGGACGCATCAACACATATCTCCCTTGACATATCTCCCTTGGCTATCTGCTGCCCACACCACATTTGCCAAGAGCCATTCGTCAGCTCTGCGTGCCCTGTTTGGCGCAGTGTACCTCAGTTGTGACTTTTGGCCGTGACCTCATTGCCAAGTGTCAGGGAACTCCTCGCCTCGTCAGCCTTCCCCTCTCTGAGGCATAAATGAGAAACTGGCTCCCAGAGACCCCACTGCATGCCTGTGCAGGAACCGGCAGCAAGTACCTGCAAGGTGAGGAATCCATCCCAGCAAGAGGACAGAACGTGACAGGGGAGAGTCTGGGCCCCGGGGCCTGGTGGCACAGATGGGCAGGGGAGCTGACTGGCGGTCTCCTTTGGGTGCTGCTCCTGACCATGCAGCCAGACTCTCCGGGCCTCCGTGCTAGGACAGAGCACCCGACATCCTTCAACAACCTACCTCTCCGCTTACACTTGCAAAAGCAGACTCTGTCATTGAGTGAATGGACAGATATCTCACTCCACTGTGAGCCTGGTGCCTGGCGCAGAGTAGCCCCAGGACAGGCGTGAGGCCTGGGGGAAAAAGAGGGAGTGCCTCCAGAATGTTCGGGGATGCCACTCAAGGGCAAGGAGATGCTAGGGCTCAGCTCCTGGTTCACCGTCTGGCAAGAGAAGAGAAGGTGACTCCTGACTCACCCGTGACTTCCATTTGCGCCGACAGAGCAGGCAGTATGGCCTTCATCCCCGAAAGACAGTCCTAAGGAAAGGCTCCCACGGCACATAAGAAAGGAGCATGGGGAAAGAGGAAAGAAAACCCTCAACCTGGGAATGAAAGAGATTCCAAAGTAAGCCATCGGCCAACGTGCAGAAGGGTCAGCTCTGGGACGTGCCCAGAGAACAGCAGGCCACACACCACTTCGAAATGTAATCAACAATGACATCGAGTCAATTAGAATAACCCATCAGCTCCAAGCAAAAGAACCACCCAGGGCCTGCGCTCTGGACACACACACACACACGCACGGTGACAACGATCCCACCACGCAACATGGAGGTAATTGTGAAGATCATCCTTGGGTTCCCTTGGAAAAGCAAAAGACAGCAAACGGCAAGATTTTAAAATTATTTTAAAATTATGTGAAGCCCGATGGCTTCCAAATCATGAGAGCAGGCGGAGAATTTTGCACACGTTGAGGGCACTGACAGATGCCTCTTTGAGGCTGGGGAAGGGGCGGCAAAGCCACATAGATAGTAAAAAGCCAATATGACAGAAAACACTGTCAGCAGCACATCGATATGGACGTGTCGACAGCTCAGAAAAGGCACAGACACAGGCCCTGTATGTCGCGTCGAGGAGGACTGGGCAGAGGGTTTTGTACAGTCCTTCCATTTCTATTGGTTCCGCAATTCCACGAGGCTCGGGGCTCAGAGGGGGGCCCTAGACTGCCAGCGCTACACGGCTTGAGTGGGAGCCTGTCTCTACCTGGGCTTCACCAGGCGTCTCCAAAACCCTGGTAATTTCTGGCACAGGGCACTCAAGGCAGAGCCTTCTTGTGAGCTCACGGAACAGGCATTATCAAAGCTCCAGAATAAACAGGTCCCTGAAACCAAATTGCTGTTCTCAGTTCTCACAGTAGGAGCCTGTTTTCCTAAGGATTCATAACTGTCCCCAACACTGGGTCCAGGGGACCATACCTTGCAGTGGCAGAGTCACACCCCAGGAGCTGGGCCACTTTCGAGAGCTCTGTCCAATATCTCCTGGAAATACACAAAAGTGGGCATTCCTTCAGACATTCTAGGAATCTATCCAACGGACATAATCATTGCACAAAGATGCAAGAAAAAATATTGGCAGAGGCCATCTGTTCAGCAGAAGATTAAATATATAACTACATCGCATGCGTGATGTGGGAAATGATGTGGCTGCTTGGATGCTGCTATAGAATGACCTTTCTCAAACAAAAGTCCTACACACCGGTGGCCCATCAGACCTCCAGGAGAAACACAAGGTCAAATATGTTTAGGGTATGGTACCCACCAGGGAACAGAAGGCCCTCAAAAGGGGTCACTGGAGCAAGCTCTGTGAAGGGCTCAGGTTAGGGGGCCAACCAGAGATGATACAGCTCCCAGGGCTGGCCCAGCATGGGGGAGCTGCTAAGCTCCTTGTCCTAAGAGGCAGGAGACGGAGCATTTACAGAGTCTGACATGTTTGCAAGGGAGCCCCTCTCCGCAGGGGCTGTGGCTGTCCACAGAGGGACATAGCAATAGCCGACCCCTGACCCAGCAGAATGAATATTCTGGCCTTTTCCCCTCCTGCCCAATGATCTGGCATCCCTGCCTCCCTGGGTGAACCCAACAGAAGGCCAGTGCACACGTGACCCAGTGACAGAGGGTGTCCTTCCTGGGCACAGAGCATGGTGGAGCAAGCAGAGAGTGTCCAGGTGTATGGATATGCGCATCCAACACGCAGGTGCATCCTTTCTCCTCAGAGACTCAAAACCCAAGATCATGAGCGCGCACACACTTAACTTTGCTTCCTCCAGCCTCTTCCCAAAGTTTTCGTGGGGCATCTGTGTGACCTCAACCTAGAATAGTTGACGACGGACACAGCGTATCATTACATAAGCAAAGTGAAGGAAGCTCAGTGTGGTGACAAAGTATTTGCCCAGGGGAAGAGCTCGGGGGCAAGTTCTCCCACATTATGGACAACTAAAGATAATCATCATGTTGTCCCTAGTGATTGACTGTATGTTTCCAACCCAAACTGAGTGACCGTGACTCAGCTGGTTGGCTGGTTGGTTTGCTGTGTTTTGCACTTCAGTGATTGTTAGTAACGTTACTGAGTGGTGCAACTGCCTGCATAAATCATTTTTAAAACATTCTCTTGCTCCAATAAGAGCCCCCGTGCCTAATTACATGCAGCCCATCCGGTTCCCATCACCAGTCCCTGGAAACCACGAATCTACTTCTGTCTCTACAGACTTGCCTCGTCTGAAATTTCATAGGACGGAGCCCTAAGGGACGTGGTCCCATGTGACTGGCATCTTTCATCGAGTGTAAGGTTTTCAAAAGTCATTCATGACATAGGATATTCTTTCCATTTTCAGGGCTGAGGAGTGTTCCATGGTATCAATGTACCACTCTGCATCTCTACGTTTATGCTACTTTCCAGAGCATTCCCCCTAGAAGCCGCCAGGAGGCACGCCAAGACCCAGTAAGAGGACAGAACATGGGTGCCTCCACGCTCATCTTCGCAGCACTGGACCTATGCACTTCTGAACTGGGTGGTATTCACAACACCTGCATCCAGGCTCCCCAGCAAGAGGAAGCCAGCCATCGGCAGACTCCAGAATAAATCACTCTATGCACAGTCATGGCACCCATGTTGTCTGGGTACAGAAATCCCTCCCTGGAGTTGCTCACAGTGATGGAAGCCATCCCACCCCCACCCCGTGACCCCCAGGGACTTTCCAAACTGGAAAACTGCCCAGCAATGCCAAGGTGGCATAACCATGTGGCCTCTGAGGAAGTGCACCCCCCAACCCAGCCCCCCTGGTGGGAAGTAACATTCAGCAAACACACCAGACATAATGCTGCCTCATTAATATTCAGTACAACCTCACCACTGCCCGCCCCATCGGCGGGCCCTGGGGAACCAGCAGAGGACATGAAAAATGGCCTCATGAAGACGTTAAATAATTCAACAAGCAAGCAGACACTGCCAACTGCTTTCTGCTCAGGCAGTGGTACCAGTGCTTGCCCAGGGACTGGCCACCACTGTGGGACCTGCCCAGCCTGGGGGACTGTCCGTGCCAGTCATGTGTCTGTAGGAGAAGGCTGGCCCCCTTCACAAGGAGGGACACACCACTTCTCTGTCCAAAGATTATCATTCATTTCAGCAGGGCCCCTGGAGCTGCTCATGGTTTATTCCAGTAATGCCGAGCTCACTGGAAACAGCTGGGAGACTTGACATTGAGGATGTATGTGTGGCACTGCTCAGCTCCTGCCCCACGTCCTTCCATCTCAAGTTTGGAAAACATCTGCATAACGGTGGCTTCTCGCCAACATCTGGTACCCAAGGAGGAGGATGCCCTAATAATCACCTGTGGAAGCCAATGACTGAGAAGCAAGCCCATATTCTGGTCTAAAGCCAGGTACGGCCTTACAGCACAAGCTGGCTGACTCCCTCTGGTTGACACTGTTACCTCAGGAGCAGTCCGTGAAAAGGCAGTCCCGCCTGAAATGTTCTGCGTCACATCTCAGCCCTTTGTAGAGAGCTCCCCTGCTCCCCAGGTGCACAGGGTGGAGCCCACACCCAGAGCGTAAGGCTCCACAACCTGGTTCGCCGTCTGGCTGAACTGCTCCTCAGTTGGCCTTGAGGCCAAACTCCTGCTGCTGTTAATAGTGGGCAGCCATGGGAACGCTCCACAGGTCCGACTCCACTCATCTTTCTCAAAATGACACTGTGAGCTGCTTACCCTACTCTTCCATGGGGAAAGGAAGGAGCAGAGAGGGACGGTGATGAGTCCGAGGAGGCAAGGAGGGAGGCCAGGATGAGCCCAGAGTGTCTGACCCTGAGGTCCTGCTCGTGACCACGCTCCAGGATTGGCCACCGCAATGACCCTGGGATGCCAACACCGTAGGACACCCTCGGTGAGACAACATGCAGGTGCTTCTGCCCCTGAGCCCTGTCCCAGGCCCTGTGGGCAGAGACAGGGCCTTTCCAACCTGGTCAAGGTGGGATCATCTCAAAGGTAAAATCCAGAGGGTCCTGCCTGCCGGAAGTGGCCCCTGGGGGCCCACACAGGCCCCATGCCTGCCTGCTCTCTGGCCAACTGCCCTCTGCAGGCCTACCTGGCTCAATCAGAAGGGTGACACCGCTCTTACAAGGTTCAAGACCCTCAGGGAGGAGCCAGAGAAAGCATAAAACAAAGTCAGTGACTCGGGAAACCGGCCCCTCCCTCACAAGTCACAGCACCTCTGGGAGTCACCCAGGGAAGCTTCTGGGCAAGCCCGGGAGGGAGGGCCCACCCTGGCCACCTCGCACCCCATTCCCCCATGCAACGGTGGGTCCAGGCCCCCAATTAGCCCACAAAACACGGGCTCCCTGAGCACCTGGAGACAGATGCCTGGAGCAGGTGGGAGCCCCCCAAGCCCCACACAGGCTTCTGTAGCTGCCGTCTGGGCTGCATGGGTCTTGGTGACAGAATCAAAGGGGCTGGTGCAGAGCTGCTGGCACCGGCATCTGCCACAAGATGGGCATGGTCTGCCTTCAGTTCGCCATCTGGAAAATGAAGCTCGGCGCCCATGGTGACCAGATTTATTTTAAAGGACCCCAGGGCCCGACGGTTGCTTGGCCTCGCAATTTATTGTGTTCCAGAGATGATCGGTTTCCTCAGCCAGGCCCAGACCCTGCCCAGAGAGGGAGTCCCTGGAGCAGAGGGGTGGGAGGGAGGGGGAGCAGCCCATCTAGCCCCACATCCCTGCAGCCCAGGGGAGTTCCTTCCCTCCTTTCTTTTCCTCCTTCCTTCCTTCCTTCCTTTCTTTCCTCTTTTCTTTCTTTCTTTCTCCCTCCTTCCCTTCCCTTCCCTACCCTCCCTTCCCCTTCTTTGCCCTCCCCTCCCTTCCCCTCCCTTCCTTTCCCTCTT
Source organism: Suricata suricatta (assembly GCF_006229205.1). Taxonomy (NCBI): domain Eukaryota; kingdom Metazoa; phylum Chordata; class Mammalia; order Carnivora; family Herpestidae; genus Suricata; species Suricata suricatta. The sequence goes on from NC_043711.1 coordinate 57,647,757, forward strand.
TCTTTTTATCATGATTACAAGATGCCCAACATGAAATCTGCCATTTTAAGTGTAGAGTTCAGTGGCATTCAGTACAGGAATACTGTTCAACCATCCCCAGAACTTTCTCATCTTTCCACATTGAAACTCTCCCCATTAAACACGGATGCCCCATTGCCCTCCCCCAGCCCCTGGCACCCACCCTCCTACTTCTTGTCTCTGTGGATCTGACTCCTCTCAGGGCCTCCTCACCCCTTGTGACTGCTCATCTCACTGAGCCAAGGCTCATCCCTGCTATGGTACGCGCCAGAATGTCCTTGCTTTTTAAGCCTGGATGATATTCTGTGGCAATATTTCATGGCATGGGGAGACTACAGCGGATGCTTGGGTCGCGTCCACATTTTGGCTGATGTGGATAAAGCTGCTGTGAACACAGGTGTGCAGATATCTTGTTCACATCGCTGCTTTCAGCGATGTGGGGTATGGGCCCAGAAGTGGGACTGCCAGATGGTGCAGTGATTCTATGTTGGACTTTCTGAGGAAGTGCCAGGCTGCTTTCTGCAGTGGCTGCATCATTGTGCATCCCCACCAGCCGTGTGCAAGGGTTTCAGTGTCTCCACATCCTCGCAGACCAGAGTTTCTTGAATCACACCCTGAGGTACAGGAGGAGTTGTGACCAGCCACAGAAATGCTTTCCAAGTCCACCCAGGTCTGGGAGCTGGCGAGGGTGTTTCTTTCCCACAGAACTCCTAAGGTGCCAGTGAACTCCAGGATAGGCAAGGGACAAGGTAAGTGGAGCTGCTCCAAACTGCTTTTTTCGGATCCACCAGGGATGGCCAGTCCTCCTGCTCCAGGACCACAGTGGAGAGAGTGCAGGAATCAGGGTCAGCATTCAGAAACCTTCACAGCCAATTTATAGTGTTCTGACATCCCGTGTGGGATTTTGTATTTGCATCAATTGCGATGGACTGTTAATAACAAGAAAGGGCGTCTTTTTTCAGAGGGAAGAAGTTGAGAATTGTTGTTCTAGAAGACGCTGTTAGAGAGATGTGGGCAGGGGTGGGGGAAGACACAACCCCCTCGGGCTCCCGGATTCCCCCGTGGCCTGTTCCACCAGGCTGTCCCTACTTTGTGAATAATCCCCAGAACATCCTCTCTTCATGGAGAAGGGAATGATTCGTTGCATGCTGGCCTCTCCTGGTCCCAGGCACGGGCTCCAGGAGGAAATCCTAGAGGGACAGCAGCTAGGGTTTAGAAGGATCCCGAAAGACTCCAGGGCCTCCAAGAAAAAGAAAGTGCTCCAGGTTGTGGCCAAGCGGCGCCCAGACCTGCCCCTGCCCGCCACGAGGGGCGCTCCCCACCCAGGGACAGCCTCCTGCCTCCCAGCTGAGTGGAGCCTTTTCTGCCCTGGAGCCGAACCCTCCCCTGCACAGGGGCTGCTTGTGGCCAAATTCCTTGTGGCTGGACCTCCACGCCAGAAAGAAGCTGGGGACGGACGAGAGCGACAGCGGAGCCCGAGCCCAGCGTTCCCACAGAATGAAGGGCACCCGGCCTCCTGGCGCACCTGGCCCCTTCCCTGCACTGGTCACTCTAGCTCTGAGAACCCCAGCGCCTGCCTCCCAGAGACACATGGGGACTCCAGGGAGACCACGGCCATCCGCAGAGGATGACAAAACACAGGCCTTGGAGGGAAGAAAAAAAGCTTATTAGTGTCTGGGCCCCATTCCTGATTTGACACCTGGCCCATTCCACCATTTTCGGAACTGACAGACCCAGGCAGAAGGAAGGAGGGAAGCGGCACATCTTGTGCCCTAAAAATTTACTGCCCAGAGCCACCTACTAAGGCAGGGTTGATTTAGAATCACAGGACATTAATTAGCTTTGGAAGAGAATGGGAGGTCAGCCCAATGCTGGGATTCAGAGCCAGGCTCTCGAGCTGGATGGCTGGGGCTGAGTCCTCATTGGGCCAGGATCCTGCTGAGCAACCTTGGGTCAGTTAGTTAATATCTCTGAACCTCCAGTTCTTCACCTGAGAAATGGAGACCGTAAGGGTGCAGACCTCCTGGGGCTACTGGGAGGCTTAAGTGGAGAAAGACGATGCAATCCAGGGCTGGCATGGCATGAGAGCAGGTGAGGGGGGCCTAGTTCCCCCTCTACAACCCCATCCCGGCAGAGGGAGGGAGAGAACAGAGGCCTGCCCTAGGCCCCTCAGTGTAGCCGGAAGCATGTTCACCGCACCTGGTTCAAGGAAAGGCCTGGAAGGAGAATTCTTTCCGTGCCGGGGGTCACTGCCAAAACCACACGTCTCCACCAGTCCTAGGCCCCAGTGTCAGCCAAGGCAAGGACTGCCTGTCCTCTGGGGTGCCGGGGGGAAAGGGGGCTGGACACAGCATGGGCGTTCTTCAGCCTCATGATGACCACATGTCCTTGAGACTCCCACGGGTTTATTAAGCACCGTCTATGGACCCTCTGGTACTGAGTTCTTAAGCAAGTACCACAGCAGGTGTCTGGAGTTCAACTCGGCGTCTGGGATTGCACATCTACCTCCGGCCACCATCCGCTGAGCAGGGCGTGAGACAGGAACACAACCCTACAGCAAGGCAGTACCAAGCATGACCCCATCTGTGGCCACCCCCACAGTCACCTGGGGGCCATGTCCATGGTCAACACCACCCCTAGGTAACCGCACAGGGGCAAGGGGATGAGATCCATACCAGGCAAGTGTGGGAGCAGCACCGGCATAAAAGCTTCCTGCCCCGGCGTGGGGACAGCTCTGTGAACAATCCCGTCAGCAAGGTGTCTGTGCTCCTGGGAAGGATGTGGCACCAGGGCCCATTTGGAGCCGCAGCCCATCCAGATCCAGTCTATCAGCGAGGGGCCGTTTTACCAAACATGGCGCTGCCCAACAAAAGAAGTGATCTCCTGTTTTGATCTGTTCCCAGGAAACAGCTAGAAAGTTCACCCAAGGTCAAATTCTCACATAGGAGAAAGGGCTTTGCTACTCACTGTCCACACCTCATGACCCTTGGCTAACACCTTTCATAGAAGTTAATGCACTCTTTGACCACCAGGATTTGTTATTACCCCAGTGGGACATTCACGTCACTTTTATCCCCGAACCAAGTAGTCTTTGCTTATGGCCAATTAGTTTTACAGCCCTCACAATATCTTTTGATCCTGGAGATCTAATGTAAATTTGCATCAGGTAACATTAAATGTTCGTGTTTTCCGCACCAAAGACAGAGCAGTGTTCTACCAGAAGCGTTTTTCTCTAAGTGAATGACATTAAGAGTCATCACTAGATGTCATTTTATTAGATTTCGTTCTGATGTGGGCCCATTGTTCTCTCTGAAACATATGGACAGTGTTAGATGAAGGTTCATCATAAACAGGGTTGAATATGTGTGTATTCACATGGCAGGAGGTACGTGCCAAAAACACTGCAAGTCACACATTCCACAAACATTTATTAAGCCCCTGATGGTGTGAGACAGAGAAAATAGAACAAGGCTCCTGCCAGAAGAAACTCAAACTAAACAGATTCAGAAAGACACATAAATAGGTGGATTCAAAGGGACCTGGTCAAGGTCTGTCCACAGAGCAATGGACATAAGGAAGAGAGAGAAATTAAAAGCCGAGTTGGGGGAAAAGATAGCCTAGATTTTGAGGAATGAATAGGAGTTCTCTACAAGAAAGACCACCCTAGTAAGATGCAACTGCACAGCCAAAGAATGGAGGTGGGAAAGAGAATTGAAGGCAAGAAGAGGGCTGGTGATCTAGTGCATAAAATGCAAGAAGAATCTAGAAAGGCTATTTGATTCACTAAGTCACCGGTATTCAAGTAGACAGGCAGTATAGCTTAGGGATTAAAAACAGACTCTAAAATCAGCCTGCCTGTCTGAATCCCATGTCTGCCATTTAGGACCTGTGAGATCCTAGGTTGCTTCATCTCCCTGAGCCTCGATTTACTCATCTGTAAAATGACAACAACTGTACATACCTTGGATCATTCACCATTCATTCCTGAATAATTCCAGAGCACCACTATTGCCAGGAAGTGTTCCGTGCCCTCGGGACACATCTGAACGAAAGAGATTCTTGCCCCCTCTTGTAGCTCCCATTCGGGTAGGAAACAGTAACCAGAGCAGAAGGAAGAGGAGTGAGAGGTAAGGTCAGAGTGGTGATGGGGACAGATTACGCAGGGCCTGGTGGAGACAGGAGTCCTGGCAGGTGCTGAGCAGAGAGGAAAGAGGGCTGACTTGGGTTTTCTCAGGATCCCTGTGGCTAAGAGTAGAGCAGGGAGACCATTCCTAAGGCCGCGATCAGGAGAGAGCTGGTGGCCCGGGTGGGGTGGCCCGGGTGGGCAGGGGTGCGATCCCAGGTAGATTCTGAAAGCTGAGCCACCAGGAGTCACCGCCGGATGAGAGGAGTGTGGGAGGGACAGAGAGGGGGTTAGGCCATTCAGAGGACTACGTGAGCAGCACACAAGGCAGGGCAGGCCTGCAGCGGCCCCAGGGCACGGCAGGACAGTCACAGGGCACCTGCAGGCATCCCAGCAGGCCACAACACGGGCCCAGTTCCAAACGCAGCCGGCAACTCTTGAGGGTGGCATCTCACAGGAAGAAGCCCACACGTCCGGAGCAGGAGGGTCACAGGCCCAGCAGGAAGCTGTGTGGGCACAAGGGTTGGACATGGCTCCCATGTGGCTGCCCGACAGCTAGGGACAGCCACCACATGCCGAGGCGCCAGGTCCATGCCCCCGGGCGGGCTCCCTGCCCTCTGCTCCCTGCTCCTCATCCTGGAGCCCAGCCCCAGCCTCAGCACCCAGCCTAAGGTTCCAAAAGGGACGAAGGACTGGGGCAGAGGGTCTGACTCTGACCTTCATGACCTCTCCTGAGTGCCCACGGCCAGGCGCCCCTCATTCTCCAAGTAGGGCTGGTACTCATGCCCCCCAGTGTCCGCGGTGACTTGGTGGCTGTAGCAGGTGCCATGACTTCCTCGTCTGCGAGCCCCATGCAGCCTGGCTGCCACTACCAAATGAACAGCAAGGGCCACCTTTTCTGCCCCTGGATGTCCTGAGTGTCCCAGACCTCGTCCCCTGGACACAGGCTGATGTCTCAATGCTATCCACTAAGAAGTTCAGAGGTGCCGTTTCATCACAAGGCTTGCAGGATCACACTGGTGTGAGAACTTACCAGAAGCTGCAAGATCCCCGTTCAAGAGACAGGAAACTGAGGCGCAGAGAGAAGGACAGATGCTGCCAAGGGCTTGGGGGCTGCGACCTGAGCAGGACTCCTCCACGGCCAAGCTTGCCCCTCCCTCTAGACGGCTGGCTTCACACTGGTCAAGCCCTTGTGTTTGGAAAGCTCTGGAGAACGTTCCTGCCACAGCCCAGCCCCGAGCCCGGCCGTGTGCCCATGGGAAACTCACTGCCCTTCTCAGAGGCTCCTTTCTCGTCCTTACACGGCAGACAATGACCTTCTGTGCAGGCACACGTGTGAAAGACCACGTGAATAGCCGACATTAATAATTATGGCAACTGACCAAATCATACCAATTATTTTTATTGATTTTATATTGAAATCTATTGCAAACTTTGAAAAGCCAAAACTATTTTCACCTGCAAAGATCTTAACATCGTTAAAGAAACTGAAACCCTGTTTCAAAACATTACCAAACCCTTGTGTATGGTATTATACGTGCCAAATAATTGCTTCCTGCTCACTTCTCCTCTCCCAGCTCCCTCTTACCCCTGCTTTGACGGCTCCAGCCTCCCTGACCCATTAAGTTCTCCGAATAAGAAAACTTATGCTCACCTCAGGGCCTTCATACATGCTGTTCCTCTGCCTGGAACACCGTTCCCTCCACTTGATACCTGGCAAGTGCCTTCCTTCTCTTTCCTCAGACTTCAGTGTAAATGCTGGTCCTTCACCAAGGCCTTCTGTGCTGGAGATTTCAGCCCCTCCCATCTCACTGAATTGTCTTCCTTTGGCACTGGGACAATTTCTGTCTTGTCTGACAACTTGGGCCCAGTACTGCTACCACGGGGACATGGAGGTGGCAGCTCCCCTCACAGGCTCCTCAAGGTGTATATGATCTCCTATGTCACAATGTAAACACCAGTGCCAGAGACAAATGAGTAACTGAGGCAGCAAGGCTGAGCTGTGCCAGGCTGCCAGGGGCTGTCACGTGCGTGATTACAGACCAGTACAGGAGACACCGCAGGAGACGGCAGAAGGGTTAGCAAGGACTTCTCCAAGGAGGAGTGCTGGCAGGAGCCTCACATTCACTGATTCACGTGCTCACTCTATCCTCAAACTTCTTGTGGCTCCGGATACCAAGGAGAGGGGCTCTGGGGCCCAACACAGAGCAGAGGAGAAGCACCAGGGGGTTGGATCCTGCACTTGACCCTGGCCAGCCGAGTGTTCTCAGACCTCGTCCATGATGTGAGGATCGAATCCTTTGCCAAGGATTACATGCATTGGGCAGGATGCCAGGAACAGAGATCTAACATCACCACCCTCCCTACCAGTGAAGACACATCCTCTGCCCTGCAGTGAGGTCACAAGGGCAGGTAGACTGGGTCACCAGAGCCAGTGACTCTCCGAATACTCTTGTAGTGTATGGAGGAGATGAGCCTGCAGTCTCCCCTGCGGTGCTGACTCCAGGCCACCCCCCTGGCCATTCCCTCATCAGACGTGCCACCTGCCTACTCCTCACAGGTCACTGCCCTGCCCAGAGACTGCCGCGCCTTGCCTCTGCCCCACTGGCATCCCAACTGGCTTGGAAATGTGCGGATCTCACCTGAGGGTTACTCCGCTCGTTACTAGCCTTGCTTGAGGCAGCCTCCTCCCAGAAGGGCTGAGGCCACGGGGAGGAGGAGCGGGACAGGGAGATGCAGAGCCGGGTGAGCCAGCAGGCCCTGCTCCCAAACCAAGGACTGGCTGTGGGAGCACCTAGAGCCAGCGTCCTGAGACGTGAGCACAACCCCCCCCCAGTTGGTTGGGCACCCAGCCCATTTTCTTGGACTCGCAGGGCCTCAGTTTCTCCTCTCTGTCATGCATCAGTGGTGGGGCTGAGGGACTTGTGCATGACTCTCAGCTCCATCAGACCAACCATCTGGGAGAGCAAACATTTTATGCCTGTTTTAATATCCTGGAAGAAAACCACAAAGCGTGCCGACCAAATGAGTTTTTAAAAGTCAATACGGTACCCTAACTGTGCTATAAAGTAGAAATCAAAGGCAAAAGATTTATGACAAAAATCATACGCATTTAAGAAGTCAGCGCCTCGTAGGAACTTGCTCTGGGCCGAGGTAAAGAAGTGACATCCACATTGACGCGTGGCCGCTGCAGAGACACTCAGGAAGTGGCAGGTGTCCAAGGAGGGCTCCCATACCATGCAGGACGTTGCCACAGTGACATGATTTCCTGAAACCACGAACAGCTCTCAGTCGAGATCCAAACAAAGGGAAGTACAACTTCTCACAATTTAGAGACCAGCTGTGCTCCTGGGAAAATCGGCACTTGGGCAGAAATCAGGTCGTAGTGTCCAGGGATTAAGGGCGGATTTTCCCTTCATGAAGGTCTGACGGGGTCCTTCGAAAGTCATGAGGCACCCAGGTTAACTCTCTACTCTGGGGACTGTCCCCACGCGCGCTGCGGTAGGCCCAGCATGTCTGCCCCCATGAATGTCAGTCACCCCCACTCCCTCGACAGGCACACAGCCCAGCCAGCACCCCCACAATGGGGGCCACACAGGGACAGGTCTGGCCCCTGTAGCAGGAGTCGGGTAATGGAGGCGGATGTCCACCAAAGGTACTGCTCTCACCGGAGCCCTGGGAAAAGGACAGGTCAGTGAAGGATGAAGGCAGAGGCCAGGAGACAGGTAACGGGAGGTTAGAACAATTCAAGTGCCAAAGGAAGCAGTCTTGACTGCAAGTAGTGGCGGGCAGCAAGGAACTTTGGGGAAGGTGCAAGGGCTCCGGGGGCACAGTAAGGACCCACAACCCAGAGAGAGAGCGGGGGACCCAACGCCTCCCTGAGGCTGGCCTGAAGGAGGGGGTGGGTAAGTCACCCCGAAAGAGGCGAAGATCTGGGGACGAGGATGCGCTGGCTCCTGACCGTGCCTGGCATGGCCTGCATGCACGTGTCCAGCCGAGAGGCCCTGTGTGCACCCAGATGTGGCCACCAGGCTCAGGCTCCACGGACTCGGGGGGAGCCCCACTCCCACACCCCCACCAGGCACTCAGCCTGTTGGGAATATGCACAAAATAGCACTACTCTCCGGACCCCTGCACTCTGCCCTACCCAGTAACTTGTTCCCATGTCCCTCTCCCCACCCAGGAACCCTGGCAGCCGCCCCGCCCGCCAGCCCTAACTCGCCCTCTGCCATGACGATCTGCACCCACGTCACTACTGTCTGCCTTGGGCAGGAGACAAGCAGGCCCCCGAGGGATTGGGCTTGCAGAAGGGGACGTGGAGGCACTTGGCTCAGTTTCCCTTCCGCTCACTCCCAGCCAGAGCTCTGATCCCAAACCCGAACACATACATCCACATTCACAGCAGCACTGCTCATAAGAGCCCAGAGTGGGGGTAGCCTGAGTGTCCATTGATGGCTGGATGAGCAAAATGTGGTCTATACACATTATAGAATATTATCATTCAGCCTTTACAAGAAGGAAGGAAATTCCAAAGTGTGCTACAATATGGACGAAGCTTGCGGACACTCTACACGGCGAAACCAGCCAGTCCCCATGGGACGAACACTGGATGAGTCCACTCTATGAGGCACCTGTTGTCAAACTCACAGAGGCAGAAACCAAGATGGCTGTCACCGTGACTGGCACCGGGACGGGGCGGTTCATGTTCAGTGGTGGCAGAGCTTCGGTTTGGGAAGATGAAAAGGTTCTGGAGAACATGGATGGGAGTGGGGGGACGGCTGTACAACAGGAGTATACATAAAGACCCTAACCTGGACACTTAAAAATGGTTACAATGGCCCAGCCTCTTCCTGTCACAGCGCCCCGCAGTCCCCCCAAAAGCTTCCTTTCCTTCCTTCCATTTTCCTGACTTTTCTCTCAGCCTCTCAGTAAAATCCTCACCAGTTAGCCCAGCATAGCCTGCAGATCCAGTTCTTGTTTTAAGGAATCCTTGTCCTCTCCCCAAGAAACAAAGCCAAGAGGCACTCAAGTCCCCAGGGAAGAGCATTGGCTCAGGGGCACACTCCCTGAGCTCAAATTTCAGCTCCACTGCTTACAAGCTGTGTAGCTTTGGGCAGGGCACTAGACCTCTCTGTGCCACCCTTGCAAAACAGGAGTGATTCCAATACATAGCAACCCACACAGGGGGGCCAGGCAGGTAAAATGAGGTACGATGTTCGCAGAGTAAGGAACAGAGGCCGGCACTGGGTGGGCGCTACTTAAGGGTCTGCGGTGATTATCACTGACGATGGGAAACAGACGCTCTCTGAACGTCCTCCCGCTCTTGAATACTGGGTTTGTCTTAATACTATGCTTCACTGTTAGGCACAGATTGTGTGTGAGTGCCTGTGTGTGTGTGTGTCTGCAGCTGCCCCACATGTCCCTGCGTCGGCGCGTCCCTGGGTCTATGTGTGCGCCTATTTGCATGAGGTCTTTCTACAACCATGTTGTCAGGTGTCTCCCCAGGGAAGATGTCTCTGTGACAAGCCCACCACCAGTAGGACAAAAGTGAGACCCCTCCCCCACCCCATGCCCTTCTGTATGAAGCCCACCTTCCCTCCCAGGCCCACATCCCGCCCTCTATGCTGTGCCTGCCCACCACACACACACACACACACACACACACACACACACACACACACACAGAGTACTGTCCCCTCAACATGGCAGGCACCATCAGCCCCTGCCTTTGCTCATGCTGTCCCTTAATGAGGATGCCTTTCTCAGTCCCCCGGAAAATCCTGACTCCTCCCAGAATCACCTCCAGAGGCCCCATTGGGCTGCCCACAGTTTCCTGCCCTCTGGGGCACTTCCTACATTTCACTCCTCTGAGAATCCTCCCCACAGCCTCTCCTCCCAGGGCAGGTACTCCTCATCCTCCATGCAGTCTGTTCCGCAGTGCTATGGGGCTCCTAGAGGAACCCTGTGCCCAGGGCGGGGTGTGGGAGCCCTTCCTTCCTTGCCTCCTGCCTCCCCTGGATAGTCACAACCTCCCGTGCCTCCTGCCCCTTGGGCCCTCCCTGCCCACCCATGCATGTGGGGCACAGACCCCCAAGAAGGGACCCCATGCCACAGCTGAAGCTGCTCGTGGGTGCACCTCTCCAAGAGGAAGCCCAGCCCTATCATCCCTTCTGGGTAGCACACTGAGTTTCCTCTAGATGGACTTCTCCCCTCCCCTGGTGTCTTGTCCTATTGCTGGTGACACTAATTTATTCTTGCAGCTGGACTGAAGGGATTGCCACGGTGCCCCCAAACCATCCCTTCCAGGAGCTGTTCTGGCGGCGTCAAAAAAAAAAAAAGTTCAGGCAAGTTGAATCTCAGCAGTGACAAGAAAGGGGCAAAATTGCCCAGCAGGTGCCCAATACCCAACCCACATGTGCAAATTCCACTTTTCCTTCTGTCCCTTCCCCCGCGCGCACCTCGAGACTCTTGTCATGCTTGATTAAAGACAGAAAATATTAGCGTTCTTTATTCTTTCCCAGCATTTACAACGAATGAGAAATGTATCCTATTATTTCCAGCGCTTGCGGCTTTTCACTCTATGGACGCTAATAAATCTCTCACATGCTTGCTGTCCCCAACCAGTGCACACGGTGTTTATTTTGAAATGTGATGGGACTTTGCCAGCAGTCAGCTGCAAGATGTGGATCATTGCCGAGGCCCTGGGGACAGACGAGGGCAGAAGGGGCTCCGCATGTGGACTGGAGGCTCGGGGCCCACAGGCCTGGGGATCCGACAAGTTTTGCAGGCATGTATGTGTTTGCATTTGGCTTTTGAAGGCTAGGATCCATGGGGTTCCTTTGTGGGATCTGAGAGCCAGAGAAGGACTCAGAGGGATCCCCCCATTAGAAGTAGGGCTGGCTGCCCCTCTCCCTCAAGTATGGGGGGATCTGATGGGTGGCTTGGTTGGCGCTCCCCACCCCCATCTCAACCCTGACCTCCCTTCACAGGGAGGCTCCAGGGCCCAGCACCTGCATCGGCTGTGGCCTCAGAGTGATGCCCCTGTCCCCAGCTGATATTGTGATTGTGTGATCTGCCTCACTTATGGGTGCTGGTCCTGAGAGGACCTTAAGGCACCTGCCTCCAGGGGCTCAGAGGTGGGGAGAGCCCGGATCCATCCCAAACTTCCCTGCTCACAGTGAGGCCTGTGCACCCCACACCTCCGCCAACAACAAAATCCCCGCATGAGATGGTCCCAGAGAACTCTCTCTGGGTATGTGCCCCTGCTCCTGGGCCTGGATCTCCAGAGTCAACCAGTATTCCAAGTTGGTCCTGGAGTGCTTGGGGTGGGGGGTGGGGGGGAGGTTGTAGGGGTTGCTCACTGTGCCAGATGGGGGTGTGAAAATATGAGAGGAGGGAATCCCGTCCAAAAGTGCCCTTCTGAGGACAGAGGCCATACTGTCCCCTGTAGCTGAGGCCAGTGCATCTCCTATGGCTTGGAGTCTGCTGTCCCTGCCTGCAGATGTTAATCCAGGACCCCAAATGGCCTGTGCAGCCAGGGAACAGGCTCCCTGTGCTGGTGGCAAATGTCTGAGCAAGTTACTCTGATGTCTGTGAGATGTCTTCAGTCCCTGCTGCCACGGGTTTACTGCAGAGTGCTAAAGTGCTTGTTACTTGAAGGTGAGCAGCAGGAACCTTGGGAGAGAAGCAGGGAGGGGGGTGCCCATCCAAGAACAAGCCTGGTAGGCCCGGTCTTTACATCCGGTTCTCACACCGCCTCTCCAGCCTCTGAAGCAACTGGCACCTCTGAGCACACAAGCTGGGGCAGAAGGAGCAGGGGCTCCACAGGCAGGTCACCAGCCTAACCCCTAAACTCAGGGCTAACCTCCTGAACTCAGGAAACTCCTAGAAGCTTCTGACTAATTGTCAATCTTACCTAAGAGGATAAGGAATTGCTGGGACAGAGAAAGAAACATCTGAGGAAGATGCCTGTGCAGATGAATCAAAGTGCCAGAAAGGGCCTCATCCTCATTATAATGTTAAAATCCCCCTCTGCATATACATCCTAAGCCCTAGTGAAAGGAGCCTCTTTCTCTTGTCTGGGGAGTCAGGGCTTGGGAAACTGTCCTGTGATCTCCTTATTTGTACAAATAAAGTGACCTTGGGAGGCAAGGATGCCTGCTGTGGTCCCTCCTCTGCAGAGACCCACCTTGGTCCCATAACACCGCCTTCTAGATGAGGGCCCTCAGCGAGAGATACAGCTTCTTTATGCCTTTGCTTCCTGCCAGAGGAGGCAAATGGGTCTCCTCTCCATGGACCTGGTGAGGGTAGATGTGACCACAAGAGGAGAGCCCGGTACCACTGTTCTCTAACTGCCACTCTGTCCCTCCAGCTGCAGAGCTCAGGGGAGAGAGACCTTGCTGCAGGTTCCCAGCAAGAGAGCTGCGACAGGAGCCCTGCAGAGGCCCTGGCAGTGCAGCAGACCAGGGTCCAGATCTGCAGCAGGAAACCACAGAGGCTGTGGTCTCGGGCCCTGGCCCCCAGGGCTGCATCCTGTACAGTCTGGCCTGGAGCCCCTCTGACAGCCCCTCTCACTTTCTCAAGGAAACCAGCCAGCCTGGCTGCCCAGCTGACACTTCCAGGAGCAGGGCCTCCACCGAGGGTGGAGCCCAAGGCGGGCCTGCCTTCACCCGCAGGGAAAGTATGGCTCCAGGCAGTTTGGGGTACCCCGACTTTCCCTCCCACCCCACATCACCCGAGGAAGTCTAGAGAAGAGAAGAAAACTAGTGCCCTGGGTGTTGAGGAATCACTCCACCCTCACATCAGCCCTATGCAGTGGATCCCAGCTTTATCCCATTTGTCAGAGCAGGAAACAAGGTCACAGCATGGGTGGTGCCAGATTGGTACCCAGGCCACCTGGCTGCAGACTCAGGCTCTAAATAACTACAGCATGCTTCATCTTGAGAAGAGCTTGGTGGAGAAATGGAGGAGAGGGAAGCTAGGCCTCCGGAGGCCCAGGCAAATACCTTCTGAGCCTCCACTCCTCTGTGCAGTGGCCATGCAGACCTGCTTGCACACAATCCAGTGATAGGAGGCTCACTGTCTTACAAAGGCTCTCACTCCATCTTTGGGCACTTTCAAACTGCAGAACCTCCTTTCATTGAGCCCCCCTGCCAACCCACCTTCTCAAGGCAAGGACAGATCTTTCCCCTCTGCCCATGAGCAGCAGCCTGCAAAGAGGCAGATGCATGACGGGTCCCACAGCATGCCTGACCTGGGCTGGGAATGGGGATACAGCGGAATGGGTAGAGTTGCTGTCATCAGCCCCCCTGGGCTGGCTCTCTGTTTCTGGGGCCTCTGGCTTCTCCTAGAAGCACCCCCGCTGGCTGGGCCTTGAACGTCCCAGGGGTCTTGTGACAGGCTGTGTCATAGACACGAGAAAATGCTCCCCAGCCAGGGGTTGAGAACTGACTTGCTTGTCCAAGGCTAAGGGCCTGGTCTGGAGGGCCCTGGGCTGCCCAGAGGCTGCCCCACGCCTTGCCAACAACTCCTGATGCTCCTGCCCAAAGGGAGAGCTTCCTGATGGTAGAGGGATGTCCCACTGTGCTTTCCTAGATCCTGGGCCTAGAGCTGGGGCCGCCTCAGGGCCAGTCCCAGAGCAGGTCTGCCGTCCTCTGCTTTATACACCCTGGCTCTGTACAATTAGGAACAGGGTTCTGCTGATCAAAATCTTAACACATAAAAGTTCTGTGCAGAGCAGCAACGGAGTCAGGGCCACCCAGCACAGTCAATACCAGGGACTGTCCCAGGGAGGGCGGCGTCAGCGCCCCTCCCCCTCCTGTGGCTCCGGCCCAGCCCCCCACCTGCATACAGCTGAGTACCCCTGGCCTTCCTCACAGGGTCGGGACTCAAGGGCCAAATGTAAAACATTCCCCATCCTGAACTTTTCCTCCAACAATCTTTGCTTACCCCTTCAGTCATGGGCCGCCAATCACTCACCAAGCGAGTGCACCCAGATGATAAAACCATCCATGGAGGGAAAGGATCATTAGGGGACTCTCCAGAACAGCCTGGGGGCCTGGCCTGCCCTAGACACAGTGTGGGATGGAATGCACCACATCACAGCAGGGTCCTGGTGGCATGATGGGAAAGGGGAGGCTTTCAAATTAGCAGGGCTGAGTCTGGGCCGTAGCCTTGCCTTTGGTGAGGCGTGTGCTCAGGAAAGTTGTTGAGCACTGGGTCAGTTTCGTCATCTGTAAAATGGGGTTGGTACCTGTCTGGAAAGTGCTCTGTGGAGATCAGGTCACAGACAGCACCCCTCTGGTTTTCTTCTCTCTTTGCCCCTTCCCTGCTCATGCTCTTTCTCCCTCTTTCTCTCTCACTCAAAAATAAACATTAGGGGCACCTGGGTGGCTCAGTTGGTTAAGCGTCCAACTTCGGCTCAGGTCATGATCTCACAGTCTGTGCTTGTGAGCCCCGCATCAGGCTCTGCTGACAGCCCAGAGCCTGGAGCCTGCTTCACATTCTGTCTTTCCCTCTCTCTCTCTGCCCCTCCCCCACTCGCTCTCTGTCTCTCTCTCTCAAAATAAGATAAAGGCATAAAAATTTTTTATAAATTTATAATAAACATTAAAAAATTACAGAAAAAGAAATAGCAGTCCAAATACAGCAAAGATCATGATGGTGGTTTTCAGAAGCCTCTTACTCGAGAGCCTGTAATCAACTTCAAAGTCCTCAGCTTGGACATCCTATCACGTGAAAGTCAGCACACTAACTCAGAAATGCTCGAGTCCAGCATGGCCCGCCAAGTGCAGTCACAGGCCACATGCCCTAGGCAACCTCCATATGTGCCCAGCTCGCTGTACATCCTGTCACATACTGAGGCATGGCGACTCAGCCCCAAGCACGCTCTGGAGCGGGGGCGCAGAAGCAGTGAGTGGCATGTTTATCAGCATGGCTGCAGGGGGACCAGGCTGTCCTAGCACTGGTGTTCCCACTGGACCCCTGCACACACGTCCCCCTCCCCCACATGAAAGGGGATGGACAATGTGGACAATGGACAAGGACAGTGTCCTTGCAGGGGAGGGAGGTGCACAGCTGGGTCCGCACACAGACCTGTCTCTGACGGGAGAATGGAGAGCCTTCCTGCTGCTCTGCCGACCCGGGGCCGTGACTGATCCCTGAATCCTGTCCCTGGAACACGAACCTGCTCGCCTTCTTCGGTGAGCCTTTCAGGAAAGGAGGTTCTACACGCCCGAAAAGACTTCCTTGAGCTTTCAGAGCGGCCGTGTGACTCCCAGTGCCTGCTTGCAGCAGGATTTGGTCTGCACCCCCCCGTGAAGTCTGCAGAGGAGGCTGTTAACTCCGCCACGGCCACCTTGATCTCTGAAATCTACTAAAAATTACCTAAGGAATCTGTCTGCCCAGACTGGCTTTGGCCGGGGCCCCACACTTCCCAGATGCCCCAAGGGTGCCCTGGGACTCCATTCCAGTCACTCAGATAACACGACCACCTGACAACTTGTCCCATCACTGTCACCTCCTCGGCTGGCCCCAGTACCTCCTCTGGACCTCCCAGGCTGAGTCCTCACCCTCTGTCTGGGGATGGCCCAAGGCACACACTCAGGCTCGGGATGCACTCGGAGGCTCCGGTGGCCTCACTGCCCTCGGGGGCCCCCTATAAGCCATGGGTAGCAGTGGACTCGCCTCGTCTCTGCCCCTCCACGTCCAGTTAAGCCCTGGACGCACTGCTTGTCTTTCACACAGAGCTGGACTAGATATTTATCTCCAATAATTTTCACTACATGAGCTTTGGCCCAGCAGGTAGGGGTGTCAAAACCACTTACGGTCTTCATTCCATCACATTATCGGCCTTCTTCATTCTGGGTCAAGTGCAAATTTGGTAATGAGCTTCCTTAGTCTCCACTTGGATCTTCTGGGAGTGGCCCTGGTGCCAGGAGGGGCAGGTTCTGGTGGCTTATCGGACCTAGCCCGGCCACCACACAAGGCTCAGTCCCAGCCTTCCCACAGCGGTGGGACCAGCGTGATAGCCTGGCTGATGCCCTGGGAAAGCTGCCCGCAGGGGGAGTCCTCTGGGTCCCTGGTGCTCAAACAGATCCTGTAGTCTTTGGTCTTCCGCTCTGTGCCAGGCCCTGAAGCTGCAGAAGGAACCAGACATACAGACACCCCTCCCTCAGGGAGCCAGGCCACGGTGGGGGGACAGAACCCGAACCAGGAATAGAAGCCAAAGCGACACACTGGGAGGCTTGTCAGATGGTAAGTGCCATGGATGGAGCAAAGCACTCAGAGGTGACAGAAGCCCCAGGAGAGGCCACTTCCTGAGAGGCATCATCTGGGTAAAGGGCTGTGGGAGGCCAAGGAGCCCTACCCCACCCCCAGGGCAGCAGCCCCTCCCTCCTTCCCTGTTCCTCAACCAGGAGCAGGCACTCAGCACCAGATCCCAGCCAACCCACTGTGTATTCACAAGCAAGTTCCTTAACCTCTCTGTATGCAGTTTTCTGTTTATAAAAGTGGGGCATAAACGAGACAGTGTGTGAACTACCTACCACCTTGCTGGTGTGCACAGGGTTTGTGGGATGCGGTGCTGGATCATCTCATAAGGACAAGAATGACAATGCCACCTTTGCATAGGGGTACATGCCACCATGGCTGGGGACTCAGGACCAACATCATGACATCCATAGACAGGCTGTCCATGTGGAACTTCACCCCTGAGTGTATAAGCCAGCCAGCCAGACAGCACCTTCTGGCAAGCACACCCCACCCGTTTCTCAGACCTTATTAAGTAACTGCCAACATGACAGTCTCCCGTGCGGGGTGACTCTATCCCACTCAGTCTCGTGTAGCCCCCAACGGAGCAGGCACCTTCACCTTGCCTCCAAACACAGGCCAGCATTTGCTGATTTCCCTCCAACTTGCCCTGCTCCCAGCCTGGTGGGACCCAAGAAAGTCAGAGACACGGCACATGTTCCTTGTTTGTGCCTGCCTGAGACTGCCATGTCCTGGTCTCCATGGCACCCACGTGGTCTGACAAGGCTGGAGAGCCTGGAAGGGGGTGGGTGGGGGGTGAAGAATGTACTGGGGTCTGTGAAGTTCTCAGAACAAGCACAGCCCCCTAAAGGAGTCAAAATCCTAGATCCCCAGGAGCACAGAATGGCACCGACACTTTGGAAGGCAGCTTGGCAATTTCGTGCAAAACTAATAATCATTCTTACCATATGATCCAGCGATCAGGCTCCTTGCTATGTACGCAAAGGAGCTGAAAACTTACATCCCAACAAAAACCTGCCCGGGATGTTTACAGCAGTTTTATTCACCGCTGCCAAAACTTGGAAGCAGTGAGTGTCCTTCAGGGGGGAGGGATACACAGACTGTGGTCCATCCAGACAAGGGACTGTGACTCTGCACTAAAAACAAACAAGGCACCAAGCCATGAGAAGCCAGGAGGGGACCTTAAATATATACCGCGAGCAAAAGAAGCCTGTCTGAAAAGACCACACGCCAAAGGAGCCCAACTGTCCGATACTCTGGAAAAGGTAGGAAGATAGTGGTTTCCAGGGTCAAGAGGTGGTAGGGATGAAAGAGAGAAGCACAGGGGGATTCAGGGCCGTAAAAGGACTCTATGTGACACCGTTGTGGTGGGTCCGTGTCCTCACACGTACCCAGCCCCACCAAGTGCAGAATGAAGGAGTGACCACTCAAGCCATCCATGGATTTCAATCACTGATAAGGCAGCACCACTGGCTCAACACCTGTGAGGCCCACCACGCCTCTCCAAGAGGTCATGGGCAGGGGACCCTGGAGGGGCAGGTGCTAGCGACACCCTGTAGGGACTGCTCCATCTCCTTGTAAACACAAAACATTCCCAAAACCTAAAGCCCTTAAAAAAAACCTAGAACCCAGAGAAGATGACAGAGAAAGGGGACCCCCTGGAATTCCCTGCGCCTCCCCCATGCTCTGTTTGCACACAGTAGTAGTACCAACCCCCCACTCAGCTCCTCAAGCCAGACTCCTAGGGGGCCTTGCATGATTCCAGACAGCACCCCCAGGCCCATCTCTGAGACTTGTGGGCTTTGCCTCCCAACACCCCAAATCTGGGCTTCCGTCCAACACCCCCTCACACCTCCCGAGCCCAAGTCCTCTTGTCTCTGTCCTGTGTCACTGCTACAGCCCGTCTTGTGACCGTGGTCGATTTCCCACTTCAGCCAAGGAGGTCTTCTACCTCCTCAGACCTTGTTCCACTGCAACCAGGGCACGACCCCAACTGCCCAGGCCCAGCCCACCTCTGCCCTGCACCCCACCACCCTCCACCATGCAGGCACTGGCACATGATGTCTTCTGCTAGATAGGACCTGGCATACAGTGGGTGCTCAATAAATGCTGCTGACTGTACTACAGAATAAACAGCCCTGCGATGTGCTGGGTAGATGTATCGTCCACCTTCTGTACACGGCAAGTCAGAGAAGCATCACCAGTCCCCCTGGGGCTGGAGGCCTGCTGATGAATGGCCTGTTTAAGCCACAACTGTTTACAAGTGTTTCTTGTTAGCTTGATGATCACAGAAGACCTGTGAGGCTGGTCTGCTGCCATTCAGAAGTCACTCTTGGGAAGCATCTCTTTCGGTCCAGAGCCCCACCCGCCAGCCCCCTCTGCTGCACCCCTCCTGTGGGAAGGCTCCCTGGCTCACCCCCACCTGCTGCCATCCTCCGATTACTGACAGAGGGGCTGGCAACACCAGCATCCAGCCAAGGCCACCCAGGAAACGGTCAGCTGGGCTTGGCTGCCGAGGCGCTGGCGGGAGGGGTTTCTGAAGATACAGTTGTTAATGACTTTATTTATGTACCAATATTCAGTATTCCTTGCAAGTAAACAGATCTGCTTTCAAAATATTACTAATTAGAACAGTCGTGCTGGCACGGAGACTTTAGCAAGGAATGCACGGCCTTCTAGAAAAAGTAACCCCTGCCAGTGGCAAATCCAGGTGCCAGGGCTCAGAAAGGAGGGTGGGGAGAGAGAAAGAGGGCAGAGGAGAAGGAAGACGCCACCCTCCACCCCGGAGCCTTCATTTGTAGGAGGCCGTTAACCACGTTCTCTGGCCTGACATTTTCTGCTACTTGGAAGCCAACCAGAAATGTATGAGCTGCCCAACTGCCCTGACTGACATTTTACAGGAAGCCAGAGGAGGGGCGCTTGTTCAGGGATTCGGGAACTCGGATCAACACAGGTCAGTGCTCCTGGCCCCACGACCAGTAGGGGTCAAGACTTTCTGATATGTCCCTGAGTAACCAGTGTTGGGAGCAAATAGGCACATCCAGGGGCACCTGGATGGTGCAGTTGGTTACGCGTCAGACTCTTGATTTCAGTTCAGGTCATGATCTCACAGTTCGTGAGTTCGAGCCCCGTGTCCAGCTCTGCACATACAGTGCAGAGCCTGCCCCGGATTCTCTCTCCCTCTTTCTCTGTGCCTCCCCTGCTCTCTCGCTCTCAAAAATAAAATAAATAAATATTCCAAATAGGCACATCTGGCAAAGGGGGCCAAAAGCTCAAGTTCCTAAAGATTGCTCCAGTCCTGGTGTCCCCAGAAGACTGAGAACCAATGTCCCTCAGGGGCGACTGCATCTAACTTTGCCTGCCTGACCCAGAGCAGCCTCCTTCTTGAGGTCCACCTCAGGTCCCTCTTCTGTGCCAGGCATAGAGACCAAGACAGCCGAGAGGCCAGCTCTGACCTTGACCCTGACCTGAAGTTCCTCCAGGTGTGTGACATGGGCATAGAAACAGACAACCATCCTGCCAGGTGACCCTGGGGACAAGGCCCAATGGGGAGGTTTCTTGGAGGAGGTAGTTCAAGGCTGGGGGAGGAGAAGTCTGCACTTAGCCAGCAGTGGCAGCAGGAAAGCCACCTGCTGGGTGCAAAGAGTCTATAGAGTGGCAGGCCCTGGTCCCCAGGGGCAGCTGCTGAGAGCAGTGGGGCACCCTGAGACCTCACACCTGTCGCCCCTCACTTTCTTTGCTCTCTGCTCAAGGTCACCCACCAGAGACCCTCCCCAACCAGCACCCCTTCACTCTCCACCTCCTTGCCCTGCTTAATGTTTCTGTCCAGCGCCCGCCTCTGCTGGACGTTCCCATGCACCCTGACCTACCTGTCTCCCCAGTGACTGTCCTCTCACTAGAATGTAAGTTCCCCAGGACGGGGGGGGGGGGGGGGGAACCCAGGCAACAGGGTAGAGCCTGGCACCCAGTCAGCACCCCCACCCCCAAACACAGGCTGAGTGCACAGTGAGGAATGAAGAATGGAAAGTCCATCTGCAGCCTATGGGAGCAAACTGCAAAGCCCCCAGCAGGACTTGAGGGAAGCAGGTGGCCATGTGAGCCATATGAGACATGCTGTCAAGGCATAGTGCCGGCCACCCTATGGCCAGAGCTCCGCCCATGCAGGGGAGGGGGCAGTGCTTGGTGCTCAAGAGAAGCTGGAGATCTCAGGCTTTGTGTGAGATCTCCTGATCTATAAACACTGGCAAAGAATTCAGGTTTTAAAACTACAGCTCTGTCATCTGGGTATAGTCCAAGGGGCTGGGTTTGCCAGCTCGGAGGAACAGAACTGGGGAGAGGTTTTCAGAGCAGAAGGGATGCCCCCGCTTTGCACATGGAACCATCAGCCTGCCCAGGTATAGGGGACACTGTGGGGGCTGCCAGGGTCCCACCTCGGCCAAGGGCTTGCAGCCCGCACTGCCGGGGGCTGCTGGCTGGGGCTGCTCACCCGTGTCCCCTTCTGCTAGCTGCTCTCAGCCAAGGTTAGGATCCCTTCCCCGGCACAACCACATCCAGTGTCTGGTCCATGCAGAGGGACAAGGACCAGTCTCCCTGCCTCACTAAGTGATGTCTCTGCAGGGTCCTCCCAACTCCGGAGCTGCTGCAGGCACTGGTGGAGGAAGTCCTCCACTGGGACTGTGTCGTGGGTCCACATGGCCCCCACCTTCCCTGCCCTCTGTAAACCCCGCACAGGGTGACACGTGCTGGTGCTTCTGTCCCCTGGGCAGAGCTGGGGCGTGGGTGAGAGCCAGGGTCGTGGGGTCCCACAGGAGCTCCCAGGGCCAAAGCCTCATCCCAAAGGTCCGCAGTGACCCTCCCCAGGGCAGCATCCCTATGAATTTACGGCCAGCAGCTCTTTTCCCCTGGTGATTTGCGGCACCCATGCTGCAAGCGTTTAGGGGGGGACCCTGCTCGTTCTGGGCAGGTCAGCCAGGAGCTCACGTATGAAGGGCCCTGTGTGGGGGCTTTATGGGTGTGTAAAACATCTGCCCCGTTGTTTCCTGGGCAAACTCCATCAATCAGAGCATCTTACACCCAGGCGTGAGTGGCTCCTGTGAGTGCCTGAAGCCGGTTTTGCAGATGTTACTGTGACGCAGGTGACAGGCATGAGGTGTTTGCCTGGGGCCGTAAAACCAGGTCCGGAACGGGCCAGCCGCTTGGTGTGTGCATGTCAAGGGCAATGGGCACCCACACCTGACTCCCATCCCCTCGAGCACCCGGGTTGCATGAGGCAGTGGTAACAGTAGCAGTAATGACAACAACCAGCATGCGCTGACCCACCTTCTATGCCAGGCTCTCTGCTCACAAAAGCCTTCACCCTCAGCAATCTTCAGAAATACAACCATTGCCCCTATTTGACAGATGAGGAAACTGAGGCACAGAGGAGGTAAGCGTGCGAAGGTCACACAGTTGGCCTTGGGCTGCAGGGAATAGGCTGTCCTGGAAAACTGATAAGTCACGGTACTGTCGGCAAATTCCAGCGTGCCCACCAGGTGGACCCGCCCAGGGGCCTTACGTGAGCAGGTGGGAGCAGGCCTCCTGAGTGTCTTCGGGGCCCCAGGCCCTCCTGACACTTGGGTGCTGGATCATGGGGACACCCCACCCCGTGCCCTGGAGGATCCTGGCCAGGTGCACATCTGCCTCACCAGGAACCCTGAGAACACAGAATGGAGGGGACGTGGGAAAGGTGAGATGGCTCGGGCGGGTTCCGGTGGCAGAGGTCCTGTCAACGAGGGGGCTCCCATGGGGGCCAGTCAGTAATTCCCCAGGGAAGGAGTGGGCCACTGGTGCAGGTGGGGTGAGCCTGGCTGGGGGAGGCCTCCCTCACCATTTCTTCCAAGAAGACCCCCCCACCACAGCCCCTGGGAGGGAGGGTGATCACGGGGATCTGCCCATAGCACACCAGAACCACGTGCAGACATTGCTATGGGTGCTGGGGGCAGACACAGAGCGGCAGGGACTTGGAAGATGAAACAAGGTCCACCACGCCAGGGGCTGGGGGAAGAGATGGTCGGACGCAGAGTGGGGGCAGGGCAGGGGGAGAAAGGAATGGGTGAAGCCAGAGAGGCCTTGTTTGGTTGGCAACGATGAATGCACCACACCTGCCGAGGGTGAGGGACTCCTTTCCTTGCGGGGGGGGGGGGGCGGGGGGAGTCAGCCACATAGCAGGGAGGGCTGCGGCCACAGTCCCCGTGCTGTGTGCACGCTACTGTCACCTGCACACCGCAGATGGGGTAACTGCATCCAAGACTCTCCTGGCCACCAAATAGCACCCCTGAGTCTGGAGCAGCGAGAGTCCATCGGAAGCCGAATTAATAACCGGGATAATAGAGGGACATTCATCACTATGAACGCAGGGCTGGTGGGGACCTGCAAGAGGCCACCAGACCTGGGCCACCCTTGGCAGCTGTCCAGGTGCAGAGAAAGGAACTCCGTGAGTGGGGACACAAGGCCAGGCCAGGAGGCAGGTGCAGGGCCCCTCCACTGGGCCACCAGGGACCTCAACAGGGCCAAGTCCATGCAGAAGCTGCAGGAGAGGGAGAGGATGCCCACTGCGTGCAAGTGGTCACTTCAGGAGTATTTACTGGAGCCCTACTGTGTGCTTCAGGGTGGGGGGGGCTTGCCCTACTGTGTGCTGCTGGGGGCCTACCACACTGTGTGCTGCTGGGGCCTCAAGAATGAGCAAACAAGGACATGTGGGTGGCTCCGTCAGTTAAGCATCTGACTTCGGCTCAGGTCATGAACTCACAGTTCATGGGTTCAAGCCCCACATTGGGCTCTGTGCTGACAGCTCAGAGCCTGGACCTGCTTCAGATTCTGTGTCTCCCTCTTTCTGCCTCTCTGCTGCTTATACTCTTTCTCTGTGTCTCGAAAATAAACAAACATGAAGAATTAAAAAAAAAAAAGGATGAGCACAAAGACAAACTCCTGTGAAAACCGGCATCCTTCGGGGTAATAAGCAAACACCCCCAGAATGTGGGGTACAGGGATCTGGGCCCAGAGGGAAAACAGGGCAGGGGGGAAGGAGTTGAGGGGAGAGTCAGAGTCTCAGACAGGGTGCTTGGGGAAGGCGGACCCCCAGAAGGACGCAGGCGAGCGAGCCACACACCTCCTCGGGGACGAGCCAGGACACGGAGGAGTCGTGTGTCTGCCGTCAACCATTCCTATCCCCATCCGCCTCCTGCTCACTCCTCTGCCTCAGTTTCCCTACTGTAAAACATAGACAACAACACTCACCCCGGCAGTTATGCGAGGGCTGAGTCCTGTATCTAAAAGTCTCAAACACATCCCCACACACCCCAGAAATCCCACTCGCAGAAACACCTGGAACAGGGGCAAATACGGCATCAACGTGCACAGCAGTGTTATTTGCAACAACCAGAAGGCCGAAGCATCCATCAACGAACACACAGACCACGTGTGGTCTTTCCATACAGCGTAAGATTCATCAGCCTTACAGAGGAAGGACGTGCTGACATCAGGCATGGCACGGGGGAACCCTGAGGACATGATGCTCGGTGAAATAAGCCCGTCACAGAAAGATAACGGCTGTGCGGTCCCACTTACGTGAGGTCTCCAGAGCAGTCAGGTTCCTAGAGACCTAGAGTAGGGTGGTGGGTGCCAGGGAAGGAGGAGTGGGGAGCTCATGACTGATGGGTGTAGTTTCTCGTTCTGCGAGACAGAAGGTGGTCTGGAGATGGCTGGTGAGGAGGGCTGTGCGATGCGGGGTGTGTGCTTAATGCCACTGAGCAGGACACCGGAAATGGTTACAAAAGAGAAGTTTTACCTAATCTGTATTGACCATAGCATTTAAAAATAGGGGCTTCTGGGCGTCTCAGTTGGTTAAGCATCCCATTCTTGACTACAGCTCAGGTCATGATCTCACAGTTTGTGAGACTGAGCCCCACGTCGGTCTCTGCACTGACACTGTGGAACCTGCTTGGGATTCTCTCTCTCCTTCCCTCTCCTTCTGCCCCTCCCCAGCTCATTCTTGTTCTCTCACATAAGTAAACACTTAAAACCTTAAATAAATATTTAAAACAAACAACACTCCTCTGGACAAGAAAAGTACGTGGCACATAGTAAGCGCTCGACTAAAGCCTGGTCCCCATCAGTGCCCTGCCCCTGCCTTCCCCCTCAGGACAGAGAGACAAGAGCACACACACACAAGCTGGAGACTCTGGCCAAGTTCACGGCCTGCCTGAGTTTGGGTGCAGATGGAGAGGTCCTTCTAGCCCTCCTCTGAATTCAGTCCTTGTCCCCAAGTCTGTCGACCCTGGAGGCCGGTGTGCAGAAGCTGATACAACTCGGCTTCGTGCAGGATCACCAAGATCAAAAGATTTGCTGGAGTGGATAAAAATAGCCCCAAAGCTATAGCTTTGTCCCTGAGCCGGGCGCTAGTCAGGCACACCAGGGGGACCCCCCAGAAGCCCAGCTGCACATTCATCTTCCCCGACTCCAGCAGCTGAGGCCGCACCCTCCTCTGTTCTCAGGGTTCAGGCTTTGTGCCCCAAGATACTGGTGGGGGGGGAATGGGGAGAATGCCAGGCTCTTAATTACTGTAGTTTCCAAGACGCATTAGCAGC
>NC_043711.1:57672891-57678442 GCF_006229205.1 Suricata suricatta
TTATAGGTTTAATCCACACGGCCGCTCTCTGAGGAGGTGATGTTTTATAACCCCATTTTACAAGTGGGAACACTAACACACAGAGTGGCTGCATAGCAGGCCAGAGGCAGTACAGCCAGACCTGGGTGGAGGGGTAGCCTGGCCCCACAGTGCAGGTCCTGCGGCTGAGTATGTACTACGGCCGTGCCACGACCAGGAGTCAGCTAGCCCAGCTGGACAGCTGAGTGTCCCCGCCAGGCTGCGTCTCTAGAGGAGGTAGTGAGGGGGCAGGCTGGAGGCAGGGCCAGGGAGTCAGCCGGCCCCCACTCATTCCCCAGTCCAAGAGCACGCAGGCAACAAAGAACTACATGCGCTCTGCTGTCTGGAGGCTTCCCTTCTGCATACACGGTGGTCTGTCCTTCCCACCTGGACAGGTAGTTGTTGGGTGAGGGGACAAGATGGGGCCACGTTCCTTTCATCCACAAACTACGTGCTTCTGCTCAGCACCAACAGCACCCCCAGGGCCGAGCTCACAGCATCCCGGGCCCCAATACACTAGCCCCTGCCTCCTCCAGGGACAAGTGTCCTATCCATACCCGAGTGCAGTCCTGGTCCTCCTCTGGAAGGCACCCCCAGGGACGCCTGTCTCCCGGAGTCCCTCCTGGGGGTGCCCTGGCCTCTCCAGCCCCGCCCACCCTGCCCACCACATTGCGCCCCCTACCCCTTCTCTCCCTTGCTGTCCCCTCACTCAGTCTGCTCCAGACGCACCTCTCTCCTAACTGCACGTCCACCATGCCAGGCACCCTCCCCTCTGATGGCAGCCCCCAAAGGGAGATCCAGCCATCCTCCTGCATACATGTCCCCTGTTAAGAGAAAACGAAGTCCAGGCTCAGAGACGTTCATTTCACAGGCCCAGGGGGAGGAAGAAGAGCTTGATGTCCAAGCCAGGACCCTATCAGAGTCTTACGACCAAACTGACCACATGGGCCACCAGTCCATTCACGTTCAATGTCAAGCTGTCCAGAGACCCCTGACACCTGTCCCCCGATTACCCCCACATTCATGCACATGAGGACATATCTCTGCCAGGCTCCCTCACAGCTGCCCCTGGACAGCTGGACAGTCTGAGGGCTTTCCACGTGAGCAGGGAGACCATCAGGGAAGACAGTGGGGTTTCCCACTGTGCTGCATCACACTGCTACGTCACACACTTCACAGCGGGTCACATGTGACCTTGAGAGGCTGCTACAGATGTGCCAATCCAGGACACCCTCCTCGGAAGCCCAGCCCCCATGGTTCAGATGAGGAGGGCCAGGCCCAGTTGCCTTCATTCTCTGCCTGGCATCCATGAGCGAGCAGGCCATTCAAATCAACACAGGATGCGGGGAGGAAATGTGGGGGACAGAGCCAGAAGACGGGCACATATGCCAACCCTCCCACACGACCAAGGGTGCTGGGGCATCCTGATTAATGACCTGAGGCTGCTTCACGACCAGCTCCCCGGCAGGCTAGCAAACGCCCTCGTGTTCTGCCTGGGGAAGCAGAGCCATCTCGAGGTGGAGTGCCCAGCCTTGGCCAGGTGGCATCTGACAGCTTAGAGAGACACTTGTCCTGCTCACACGCACCTATCATCCACGGCCACCCCACCGCGGCAGGCATCCATCATCATTTTGCCAAAAAGGGATGTGCACTCCTGGCAGTGAAATACATTCTCCAAGGGGACCACGACAACAAGGGGCCGATTCCGACGCTCGAAGGGAAAAGCCAGAACTGTCCCTGGGTGGAGGACAATGCTGGAGTTACTTCTGGGGGGTTTGGGTGAGCTGGCCACACCAGTCTAGAAATGGCTCTGTACGCTTTCCTAAACATTTACTCAGAGCAGCGAACAGCTTTGGAGCCCAGGGTGCTAGTGAGCCGCACGGGGTCCTGAGCCAGACAGACTTGGGGAGGGTCCCTGTCTCCACCACTGGGTGATGGCATGCAACCTGCTTCACCTCTCTGAGCCTCAGTTTTCCTATCCGCAAAATGGGATGTTAACAGCTCACAGCTGTCACAGGGTGAGTGCGTCAATGGAGATACGGAAGAATGGCCCCCGTTATTACCGTGCTTTTCTAAGGTTAGGTGCAAAAAACGCCAGGAGTTCGGTCGCTGCTCTGTGAATCTTGCCTCCTCCGGGAAGGAAAGCCAGCCTTTCACTACCAGGGCTCAGACATGGGTTCAGCTGGGCAAGGGGCGCTGGTCTTGGTTCAGCAGCCCACCCCCACTACCCGGCTGAACTAGGTTCTAAGCAAGTGCCCCGGGTCTCGTCCCTGCCTGTCTGGACCTCACGTGGCCCAACCGTCCCCACTCACAGGCCTGGCATGGCCATAAAGCACCTCCTGCCCCCCAAACGCCTATTGCCTCCACTTTTACATGTGCCGTGTCCCTGCCTTGATACCATGCTCCTCCTCCTCTTTCTAGCTCAATGTCACATCCTCCAGGAAGACTTTGTTGATGCCCGAGGGCGGCCATCTGCTGCCTACTTTGGGGTGGCACACCACTTGACCCCATTTCCTCCCCACCCCCCTGCCCATTATTGTGGCAACCTTTTCTATAGGCATAAGCCCCTGTTCATGGTCGTCCAACTATAGGCCATGGGGGGGCTGCCCAGGTCAAGGACAAGAACCCGTCTGACATGCCCCATGTTCCATAGTCACCGAATGAAAGAAAATGTGGACAGCACAGCATATGGGCAGCGTTCAGCCTGGGTCCTGGTATACAAGAGGTGCTCCATAAATGAGAGCTCTCCATCAGCAGGGTTCCGAACACCATCAGGAACGGATAGGCATGGAATACGGCAAAGAGTACAAAACCATGATCGTACACACTGAGAGGCTGTTCTGCCTTGGACAGTTCTTTCCATTTCTCTCCCTATTTGAAACTTTTCATAATAAAAAGTTGGGAAAACCACCCTCAAACGCATTCTCCAGCCGTTCCTACCCCAGGGCTCCCAGCTCTCAGCAGACTCTGAGCTTCCTGCACAGAAGCAGCCCTCTCCCATTTGACACGGGGGAGGAGGGACAGACTCAGCCTCAGGAGGCCAAGGGCAAAACGCTCTGCCTTCCTAGGAAAGCCCGCGCTGCTGGGAGGTGGCTGAGGCAGGCTGGGCTGCCTGTGCACCAGCTACCAGGGCAGGGCTTCACTGCTCTGGTGTTGGCCACTGGGTGGCCTAGAGGGTCCCCAGAGCAAGGCCAGGGCAGCTGCCAGTGGGGAGGCATTTAAAGAACTCAAGGCCACAGCTCTTCACCTTTTAACACAGACACACTGAGCTTTCATGGTGACTGGTCTGGTGCCACCTGCTGAAAACAGAAGCCCTGCGGAGGGGCAGGATTCAGACTCCATGGCCACTCAGGGACATCGCCACTCAGCAAAGCCTGCTTCAAGGCTGGGCCACTGTCAGCCTCAGCGTGGCCTGGGTCTGCACTGAGGGGGAGGGGGGCAGCAAGGTCAAGGCCAGGGGCTTCCAGGCCATGTGTGCAACCCTGGACCACCTCTCGGCCTCATCCGTCCCTTCTGATCCCTTTCAATTAGGTCAGTTCACTCGCCTGACCCCAGTTCTTGTGGGACACCGGCTTGTCTGTTCGTGTTTTCTGCGGCTCCGTGGCAAGTATTTAGATGACACTCACGCTGACAAGCTCCGAATGGTGCAGTTCCCAAGTCAGGCGGGCGCCTCTCTGTCTTCCACAAACAGCCAGCAAGGAACAACCACCACCATCATCTGTCAAACACCGTCACACAGACGCAAGAGCTGACAAGGAGCCACCCGGCTGGCACAACGCACCGATGCCTCCAAACTCCTGACGCCCACAGCCCATTCATCGAGGCGTAGCCCTGAGACCCGTCTGCGGCGCCGGGAGGCCTGGACCCAGAGAACAGAGGCAGGACCCGACAAGGGCACGGAGCTCGCACAGACCCGCTGCTCCCCGCGTCCCCCCTGCCCAGCCAGACCGAGCCACTGTCCATGGTTTATTTTCCAGAATGTAAAATGATACTTTGGGGTAGCTCGTCAGACAGCGTCGTCAGACAGCGGAGGAAGAACTTCAGAGAAACACTCTTCCTCCTCCTCCTGCAGATTCTACTGTCCGTTGGAAAGCTCGGAGAGGCTCGCCCCACGCCCGCAGAGTTGAGTGCATGCTGCCCAGGCAGGACCGGCCTCTCCGAGCATGTTCTAGCTCGTTCTGGCCAAGGGACAGCCTCCCCCTCGCTGGGTACTTGGCTCTGTCTTAGCCCAGAGGACAAGAACATTCCTTCATGAAGCCGTGACCACAGATTCCCCCTCTGCTACCTTGTGCGCCACCCTCTCAGATCAGGAGAAACTCTGGGGGCGGCTCTGAGCCTAAACACGGTTCCCGCTCTCTGCTGGGGGGCAGGGGACAGGGACAGAAGGCTCTCGGGGCTTCACACCCTGAAGCCCGGGTCTGACACTCCCGGCGACTCTGAGGAATAGGACAGCACACTTTGAGAGGCGTCTTGCCAGGACCCATGCCAGCACAGCTTCTCCAGTCCATGACTTCTTCCCGGCCACCCCTCTCCCCCTCCACCCCCTTCTCCGCCGGCCACCCCTCTCCACCAGCTTCCTCTCTCTCCACTGGCCACCCTCCTCTCTGCCGGCTAGCCCTCCCTCCGCCAGCTACCCCACTCTCCGCGGGCCACCCCCCCACCTGCCAGCCACCCTGAAGCTTCCCTCCGAATGGCTCCACTGTTGTTGCAGTGAATGTCACCACAGAGCCAGGAGAGCGCCTGTTTGGTAAGTCAACAGACACTGAACGCCAGTGGAAACCTCCCCCAGAGTGAGTCACCAACGCAGAGCTCCCAAGAAACATCATCTTGGAGTGATGTGACTGCTCTTGAGGGCCTGAGGGGATGGGAGAGCGAGGGAGGCCCTCTCTCTCCAACCTCCGTTGGCTGGTGCTCACATCTGCCCGGAGGCTCAGGAAGCCCAGAGGCTGGAAGGGGTCCACACGCTCCAACCCTTGCCAAGCTCATTCCCCAAGGGTGATGCTGAGGGCCCTGACTTGGGGACAGGATCCCACCTGGCAGGACAAAAGCCAGGTGTGCTGGGCTGCCTCCAGCACTGGAGGCTGGGGGTCACACGGGACCCCAGGGTGAGGGTGAGGTTCATCTGACCATTCTGTAGCAGAGAGGGCAGGTGGAGGGTGAGTGAGAGCAGGGGGCTAGAACCAGACCGCCTGAGTCCTAGTCCTGGCCCATTCCTAGGGGGTGGGGGAACCAGAATAAGTCAATGACCTCTGAGCCTCAGTCTTCACATCCATAAAATGGGAGAAGCAGCTGTTCCGGCCTCATGGGAGTGCTGTGCCCGGGCAGCGCATTGACATGTGCAGACACTGATACCCGTGCTGGGCACATAGGAGACCTACGGTGGAGGTCAGCACAATGCACTCATCCCTGCTAACCAAAATCTGGTTCCCTATGTGCATTGATACCAGCAGGGGTGGTTCAAGTTCAAGCTGCTTTCTAAAGGAAAACACAGGAGTTTCAACACTCCTGCCTGCCTTCCTCCACGCAACAGATA
>NC_043711.1:57678542-57679927 GCF_006229205.1 Suricata suricatta
GTTATCATCCTGTTGTCCCCAAAGCTGAGACACTCACGACGGTGTCTTCCAGCCGAGAACGTGTGAGGAAGGCTTTCAGGGCTGGGGCGTGGGAGTCTATACGGTGCTTGGGTGACGTGCTATGAGATCACTGTTGTCCCAGGATGAGACTTCTCAGTGGTCTCTCACCTGCATCTATCTGTGCCCACTTCTGGATGCACAGGTGCAGCCTGTCCCCAGGCTGGTCAGGG
The DNA here is from genome assembly GCF_006229205.1 of Suricata suricatta. Classification (NCBI taxonomy): domain Eukaryota; kingdom Metazoa; phylum Chordata; class Mammalia; order Carnivora; family Herpestidae; genus Suricata; species Suricata suricatta. The sequence continues at coordinate 57,678,773 of NC_043711.1, forward strand.
CCAAAGGGCTCCTGACTCAGTCCTTAGGCCGGCACGCTGGACACACCCTTGCCTTGCAGGACCCCTCGACAGGGCGGGAGGGCCTGGGGGCCGGCGGGGCAGTGCCCTGGGAGAAGGTGGAGCTGAGCACCTGGGCAGGAATCATCCCGTTGTTGTGGTCTCCCACTGCTCGTTGCCTCAGGACGCTCACACACAGGTGTTCCTCGCTCTGTCCCGGGTGGCCAACCCCAATCTCCCCCTGAGTTCTGGAAAGCGGGTCCCCACTCCACGCCCCCTGCGCCGGGCCCTGGGGGTCTCAGCCAGGTGGTCAAGAAGTTCCCCGACCTCCTGCCAGGGCGCAGTGGGCCCCGAGAACAGAGACATGGATGGACAGAGGAACAATCTGAAATGCATTAAGCACCTACTGTCTACCAGCCTCTTCCATGCCCAAGATCTGCCCTAAACTCTCAGAAAAAGTACGGGAGGCAGTTATGACGTCCTGCTTCGTGTGCCTTCGAAAATAACCCCCTGAGGCTAAACGAGGAGGCATGACTTGTCCCATGGTCACTGGGTGAGAGCTGGCCATCGGACCCCAGTCTGCACGTTTCCCATTCTCCACGCCAAGCCGTTTCTCCTCTTCTGCTCCCTGCTCTTGCCTTTGTGTTTCCAAACACATCATGGACAGTTCTGCACACAGTAGGCACTTCATAAAAGCTGGCTGCTCTCAAGGGGGTTGGCTAAACCATGCTCCTCTGGCATAAATCATTTTGCTACACAGACAGACAGTGGGCACGTCCAAACCCTCGGTCCACAGCTCACTCCCACTGCACAGTGCAGTGACCCAGAACCTCAAGTGTGGGAGAAGGCAAGGATGATGCCACAACCCCCCAGGGTCTCCTAGGAAGGGAGGGAGAGAAGGCACTGGCAGTGTCCCTCCCAAAAGGCTGGGAAATGAAGGGGGTGCTGGAGAATGGGCCCAGTGTGCTCCATCTCAAGAGACACCGCTATCCTGTTACCGTGCTGGTGGCACAGTCTACTTGTCACGGTGCATCATGGGGGCCAGCGGCCTGCACGTCTCCCGGGAGCTTGTGAGCCTGCCCTAGCCCTACTTACTGGTCAGCATCTGCATTCGAGCAGGCGGAAGAGGAAGCAGCAGTTTGCTCCTGGGCCTGCCAC
>NC_043711.1:57680027-57682103 GCF_006229205.1 Suricata suricatta
TCAGGCAAGAGCCTCCAAGGATGAAGGGCACAGGAAGGCTGTCAGGTGCAGGGCCTTCTCCTCCTGAGTTCTGATTTCCTCCTTCTTGGGAGGTGATGCCATCAGCCACACGTTCGGGGCTGGCAAGGATCGATGGAAACGTGACTGTGACGGACTCCTTGCTCCACTGACATGGGTCCTTTACTCAAATAAAAACTATGCCTACCCCAGCTCACCCTCCAATGTGTCCCCAGGGTGAGGGCCACACAGGGAAGGATGTGTTGGGGATGGTTTGTTGAATGAGTACAAGAAAGAGCCTCAGGAAGGCCTGAGTGTGGGTTTTCCTCCATCACGGGCTGTAGTTTTCTGGAACACTCTGAGGTTTCGGCCCGTGGGGAGAGAAGCCAGGCTGAGAGAGGCTGGTGGTGGCTAAAATTCTTAAGTTCATTTTACCCCAAAGGTCCCTTGGGCAGGGCCCTGTTTTCGCCTTTCCCCCAGCCGCCTCCATGCCACCTGGTCCAGGGCCAAGCAAAGATAGGTTGGCAGGTAGCCACCACTTCCTCCTGTCGCCAGCCATGGCTCCCTGTGGCCAGTGTGACCGCTGGAAGAGGCTGGGGGACCATCCAGGCGAGCAAAGCTGCTGACATTTACTCACTCCCCAACCACCAGGCACATGCCAAGCCCTTTTCAATCTCTAGTTTGCTTTGTCCTCACCTCGCTATTGACAGATGGGGAAACTGAGGCACACGAGGTTACGCCGCCCTTCGGGCATCCCCCAATGAGCAAGCGGTAGACTGAGTCAATCCACTCAGGCTGTTGTCAGGGTTCGTTGTGCCAACCCAGTCCTTGCCTCTGCCCACGCGCACCGGGCTGTGGGGATCATCCGGAGGGGAGGCTGTGTGTGCAGGGAGCAGGGCCGGCGCCCACACCCCTCCCAGCAGCTCTGCTTCAGGCCATGTCGTGGGTCACAAGGAACCAAATTGAATGTAGACAAATACAATGACAAGACAGCCCCCTATGTCTTCCAGGAGCATGGGCTCCTGGGCTGTGGTCATGGTGGCAGTTTTTAAAAACACAGACAAAATGCTACAAATAGGACTTGAGTTTCCATTACCTCCACCTTCTCCCCCTCTGAGAGGCAGTCTCCTTTATAAATTTGCAGCCTGTCCTTCCAAAGCAACATTTTTTGTTGTTTTTATTTTTTTTTAATGTTAATTCATTTTTGAGAGACAGACACAATGTGAGCTGGGAAGGGGCAGAGAGAGGCCTAAGGCGGGGACCATGGCCAACGCCGCCGAGCCCCCCGGCAAGGCGGCCGAGTACCTGCAGGAGCTGACCCGGATCGTCGCGGCACAGCAGGAGCTGCTGGCGCGCCGGCGGCGGCGCATCGAGGAGCTGGAGCGCCAAGTGGCGCGGCTCAGCCGCGAGAACGCCGGCCTGCTGGAGCGGCACCGGCGACACCTGGCCGCGTGCGTCGGCCGCCCGGTCCCCGGCCCCAGCCCGCAGCCGCTCGGCGTCCTCCCGGAGCTCGGCTGCCGCCGCGACAAGTAAGCGGGCGCGGGGGAGGGGGCGGCGGGAGTGTCGAGGGCGCGCGCACTTCCTGGGGGGCCCCGCTCCCCTCGGGGCGGGGCGGGGAGTTGGGCGGAGGCGCGGAGGGTACCAGACTAGAGGGCGCGCCAGAGACGCCTGACCTGGGGCTGGCCCTCGGGCGGGGACCGGGCTCCCTGGGAGAGGGGTTTCGGGGCGCTGCCTGGCGCTCCCACCGGCGGCTCTCCGAGGACTGATGGCTCCGGACTCGGGGTCCAGCGACCCCCGAGGGTCGGTTGCGGGGTCGGCCTCGCTACGGGGTGCTGTCCGCGCGCAGAACTGGGGCTCCGGGTAGTGGGGCCAGAACTCCTGAGCCTGAGAGCCCGAGACCCAGTGGGAAGAGGGTTCGGAGGCTCAGGTCCCGCCCTCGAGCGGGCCTGAGTCACTTGCGGGTCACCGCCCCTCCGGGAGGGCGCCCGTACTCCCTCCAGCCAAGATGAGCCGCGCCTTCTTTCCTCTGGACGCCTCCGTCTCTTCCTTCGCGGCCCGGAGGCTATACCCCGTCCGCCT